>NW_024067849.1:300000-432876 GCF_009389715.1 Phoenix dactylifera
TGAGCATTCTTTTGGAAGGATAACATCCGTAATGAATTATACTTAAATAGAGGGAGAGTTTAAAGTAAATATTTTAACCTTTCTATATTGCTCATCATAGGGATGGTGCCAATGGGGAGACTAGTGATAGTACCTGGCACTATTTGACCCAACTATTCGGTGTAGGGCATATTAGGGATGGCACAAGAGGGAGGCTAGTGGTAGTACCTCGTGCCCCTTCCAACTCCACCGGATAGGGAGCAAATAGAGTATAGAGCATAAGAAAGTAAAAATGAATGACAAAGTAAATGAAAGTATATAAGAAGAATCAAGTCAAGCTTTAATCACTTGAAAACACATTTCAAGAATGAAATCAGTGCAAAATTATATTTAAATAGGGGGAGTTTATTTGAAAAGAATTGATTTTGATCCTTGACATTCTTTTTCTTATTATTTTAATGCATGACTTAACACATAATATATTTTGCATGTGGCATGATGTCTTGAATTATGAGTTCTCAATATTTTGTAATGCTCCATGCTTGGATAATTTGATTGAATGTTTGAAATACTATATGAAGTTATTTTATGGTATTATTGAAAAGAAATTTTAAATTTGTCGTTCACAATCATCTTTGAAATCTGAAAGTTGAATAAATTTGTAAAAAGGAGAAGAGAAGTATATCTCTAATTAGGCAAAATGAATTGATTTTATTTTATCTTTCAACTTGCCTAACCTTGGTATATAATGTTCTAATTCATACCAAAACTCAACATAAATACAAATATTCTGAATATGCTCTTATATGTTTGAAATATGTGTTTTCAATAGTAATGATTTAAGATGAGCTACAATGTGGAAGATACATATCTCAAATTATGATTTTGAAAGCCTCTATTGAAAATCTTTATGAAATTCAGAATCTGATTTTGTATAAAAGCTTAAACTCAATATGATTTATAGATAAAAACTACAGTTTAAGAAAAATAGAGAAATTCTGATGCCTTGATTGTTTGCCCCGATACGCATCTGAAACATATCATTTCTTATCTTTAAAGTGTACTAATATTGGTCCAAATGATGTGTCTTTCGATGATCTTGATTGCAAACAAAAAAAAAAATTTCTAAATATATGATTTTATTTTGATATTAAAAGATTTATTGTGCTTCATGTATACATTGCTGGTATCAATGATTAAGAATTTGAGCTCTATAAATATATATACCTCAATGGTAATCTATATATTTTTCTCTCCTACATTCTTAAAGACTTCCATCAAAATATATATAGAGTGAATGATCTTAAAGCTAGAAATATTTTCTCTAATATTTCTGAGCTTCAAATGAATTATTTTCTGATTAATATTTCTATACATTTTCTCTAAGATTAAGAGAAAGCATAACTTGTTCTTGAAGGATTAGAAAGAGTAATTGCTACAAATTTTGAATAATACTAGATTACTCTACATTCTCGATATTATAGAAAAGAATGATTAAAGAAGAATGCATCTTTTGAGGGGGAGCTTTAGATATTCAGTATCTCATACCTTGATTTTTATGGATTGATTTTGATGAACCTCCTTATATTGCAAGACTTGCTTTAATTATATAATAAGTTTATACCTTGTGATGAGTTCTATAAAAGTTGTCTTATCTCAAACATTGAGTCTTATGAAAATAAGCTGAAACTTATAGAAAATATATATTTTTTTTGAGATTGACAATTTTATTGAACATTATCTTCAAATTTTAAACTCTTAAATGGAATGATCAATTGAGGGGGAGAAAGAAAATCTCAGAAGGAGAGATCTTATGGAACTTAATCGCATAAATCTATAACTAAAGGAGAGAGAAAGCATACTAAATGAAAAGTGATCCTAATGCTCTCCAATATGTATCATCTGAAATTTAAATCTGAAAATCTTTATGATACACCTTGAGGCTTATTATTTGGTTAATATATCTTATGCATAAATCATAAACCAAATTGCAATTCAAACAGTTGATCTTAAGAGCCTCTAACTTAATGAAAAAGGGGGAGAATAATGTATTGAATTTTCTTGAGTATCTCTTAGAAAACCAATTTTTGGAATTTACTGATGAGTTCTTATTGGCTTGTTCTCTAGAACTTCAATTTTTATGCCAATTCATTATTATATGTACCAAAATGTGTTTCCTTTTTAAAGGATTAAAGTCTTTATAAGAACCTTCAAAGCTTTGAATTTTATGTATGCTCTAAGATATATCATAAATTGCATGAATTCATGTTTTTGGCATTTATGCCACAATATTTTTACACCATAAAAGAACTTTGCAATCATACTTAATATACTGCTCTTATACTCTGAAAATTAGTTAAATTGCTCTCATGTTGATAAAATACTTAATATATTGGGCAAAAGATCTTAAATGAACAAGTTTTCATACTTATTATTGAAGAGAGGTTAGATTTCCATTCGTGCTTTCCTTGAATATCATTTGTGGTACTTCTTGAATTAACTTAAGAAAGATTCCATCTACACTTGAGTTGAAAACTATCCTTGGAATCACATTAGATGTGCTCTCATCATAATTTGCTCTGAAATTATCCGAAATGGCTCTGATCTATGCTTATTTATCTTTTTCTAACATTATTGCCTTGAGCATTCTTATCTTTGTGCTTAATGTTTCACTATCTTTTTGATGTTGTCAAAAAGGGGGAGAAATATCTGAGTATATGCTCATAATGCTTTATGTGTTGCATTTACTCCAAGTTTTGTCAAAAAGGGGGAGTAGAACCAATATGAAATGCAAAATACAAAATTTACAATCATACTCGAAAGTTGAATTAGAAGAGTTAAAATTGAAGAATATTGGCTTTAAGATAATTGCCCTTCTGGAAAAGAAAGGGGGAGTCAAAAAGGAACTTAGCTCTCAATTGTCTTTAGCATCCATCTACATTTTAACTTGATTGAAATTCAGTAGATATGCTAAAATTGCCTAAGAGCTATTAAGATCAATTTTATGCATAAGGATAGAACTGAAAATTGACTATTTTGAATTATGCACATTGTATCTAGCTCTAATCAAAACATTAGACTTGTACATCTGATCAAATACTGTGTATATATTTAAATTTCGAATTTTGCATATACTCAGTGTTTTGTCATCATCAAAAAGGAGGAGATTGTTGACCCCCTAATGGATTTTGATGAATACAAAACACTAGAGTATAATTCCATTTATCTTAACAATTTACTTGAGAATTTTAGGTGTTTAATTAAGAATATTGTTAAGAAATGTCTAGGCAAGTTCCCATAATTTTTATGAATTTATTGAAGAATTTTTTAAGTTGAAGAAAACAGATCAGGGACAGCCGAGACGTCTCCGGTTTGTCCCAGAGACGTCTCTGGCACAAACAGGAAGAACTGGCACGTCGGGAGACGTCCCCGGCACCTGGTGAGGCGTCTCGCAGGGTCGGAGTCGACTCTCTCAGTAGCGGAGTCGACTCTCTCAGTGGCGGCAGAAAGGCTGATTTCAAGAGATGCGCGCGAGCCGTCTCCACAGGACGAGGAGTCGTCCCCGCAAGTAAAAAGCAGACTTCCCGAGTCGTCCCCGAGGTAGCGGAGTCGGCTCTCTCAGGGTATTCTAGAGGATGTCTTTTTCAGTGATAAGGCAGCGGAGACGTCCCCTGAAAGAGCGGAGTCGACTCTCTCAGAGAATTCCAGAAGACATGTTTTTCGGAGATATAACGGCGGAGTCGTCCCCAAGGCAGCGGAGTCGTCCCCATGCAAAAAGCGCAAACAAGCCGAGACGTCCCCGTAAAGCGCCGAGGCGACCCTCTCAGAAAAACAGAAAAACAAGGATTCAAACCGTTCATCATCGGAGTCGCCCCCGTAAAGCGCTGAGTCGACCCCAAACATCGTCAAAAGTAAAATCTTACAGCCGAGACGTCTCGCGATGAAGCGGAGACGTCTCCGGAGCGCCTGAGACGCGACTGACACACTTTTGCAGGTTTGTTTGAATTTCAAACGGCTATATTTTTGTGTCTAACGGATCTATTGCTTTTTGGGCTATAAAAGGGAGCTCCTAAGTGCCTTCCAACAACCTCTCACCAACCAAACACAAGATCATTCAAGAGAGAAGAAAGAGAAAGAGGTTCAAGGGAGTTAGTGCTTTCAAGAGGAGAAATCAAGTGCATTCAAGCTTTCCCATCTGATTTCGTGCTCATCTACTCACTCCCACTTGGCAATCAAAGCTCGCATTCAAGCCAACGTGATCCACATCGGAAGAACCACCATCATCCACGCTTCCAACGGCAAAAAGGGTTCTTCCGATTTTATTATTTCTCATTGTTATATTTGCTTCTTAAGAGCTTTCAAATCTTTTGTAAAATGTTTGAATATTGAGCTTGTTTCAGTCAAGGGACTTGGAACAAGGGATAGGCGTCCCAAGCCTAAGTTAAAATTGGGAGATTGTAGGGTTCGTTGTTAGCCCGGGGTAAAACAACGAGTTGGGTAGTTCACTCGAAAAACTACCGGATTATAGGGTTCGTTGTTAGCCCGGGGTAAAACAACGAGTTGGATAATTCACTCGAAAAACTACCGGATTGTAGGGTTCATTGTTAGCCCGGTGTAAAACAACGAGTTGGGTAGTGCACTCGCAAAACTACCGGACTGTAATCTAGAGGATTATAGTGAAATTCCCAAGAGGTCTTGGGGAGTGGATGTAGGTGCTGGGGTGCACTAAACCACTATATGTTTGTTGTGTTTGTGATGCTTTTTGTCATTGTCTAACTTGCTCACTTACTTACTTAGATAAATTGCTTGCTTAACTCTTATCCGCGCATCCTTTAGTTGCAAGCATATTCAATTTACTTAATCAAGTCTCATTCAATAAATCAAACTGTTGCTAAGTTTAAATTCCACTATGCATCTATACAACTTAGCATAATTAATTGAAAAGTGTTAGAAGTAGCCTAAAAGTTTTAAAAGACCCAATTCACCCCCCCTCTTGGGTTGTATCTACTGGGCAACACGAGTCATGGATCCTATCGAACCCATTAATACAGAGCCAGTACACGATGTCCCTCAACCACCTCGCAGATCAAGTAGGGTCTCCCATCCTTCCGATAGATACTTAGGTATACTAGAAGAGGATACCGAGGAAATGTTCCTAGTGGGAGATAGGGATCACACGCAGGATCCCAAAACCTACGACGAGGCGATATCTGATATCGATTCCGAGAAATGGATGGAAGCTATGAAGTCAGAGTTAGACTCCATGCATTCCAACCAAGTCTGGACCTTAGTAGATCCACAAGAAGGTATTGTACCTATTGGATGCAAATGAATCTACAAAAAGAAGATAGGTTCGGATGGAGAGGTAGAGACCTATAAGGCAAGGCTTGTGGCGAAAGGGTATAGTCAGCGCGAGGGCATTGACTATCAGGAGACCTTTTCACCTGTAGCCATGCTGAAATCCATCCGAACAATGCTTGCCATTGCAGCATTTCATGATTATAAAATCTGGCAGATGGATGTGAAAACTGCTTTCCTGAATGGATATCTTGATGAAGATATCTATATGGAACAGCCTTTGGGTTTCACTTCCAGTGATGTAGATCACAAGGTCTGCAAGCTGCAAAGGTCCATCTATGGACTAAAGCAAGCATCTCGGAGTTGGAACACTCGTTTCGATGACGCAATCAAAATGTTTGATTTCATCAAAAACAAAGAGGAACCGTGTGTTTACAAAAAGGTTAGTGGGAGCGCTGTCGTATTTCTCGTACTGTACGTGGACGACATCCTCCTGATAGGGAATGATATTCCCATGCTAACCTCGGTCAAGGTCTGGTTGTCAAAAAGGTTCTCCATGAAAGACCTTGGGGAAGCATCCTATATTTTGGGAATAAAGGTCTATAGAGATAGATCTAAAAGGATACTTGGCCTATCACAGAAGATGTACATAGAGGAAGTGCTGAAAAGATTCAGCATGGAAAATTCTAAAAGGGGTCGCTTACCCCTAAGGCATGGAATTAATCTTTCCAAGAAGATGTGCCCCAACACATCTGAAGAAATTCAACGCATGAGCAAGATCCCCTATGCATCAGCAATAGGGAGCCTCATGTATGCCATGCTATGTACATGACTTGATATAGTATATGCTGTGAATGTCACGAGCATATGTCAATCAGATCCAGGCAAAAAGCACTGCATAGCTGTGAAGAACAGTCTTAAGTACTTGAGAAGAACTAAGGACATGTTCTTGGTCTTTGGAAGAAGATCAGAGTTGAAGGTAGAAGGATGCACACATATTGATGATAGAAAGTCTACATCAGAATATGTGCAATGGTGGTTCAGTCAATTGGAAGAGTTCCAAACAACCGATCATTATAGATTCTACCTTAGAAACTGAATGTTAAGCCGTCTCTAAGGGTGCAGTGGAAATCTTTTGGTTTAAAAAGTTCATTGCAGAGTTAGGTGTAATGTCATCAGATGTCATAACACTCTACTGCGATAACAAAGGCACCATAGCACTAGCTAAGGAGCCAAAGGTCTCACCAGAAATCGAAGCACATAGAGCGGCAGTTTAACCTAATAAGCGACTACCTCGAAAGAAAATAAGTAGAGGATCAGAGAGTAGACTCCACAGAAAATGTGGCGGACCCATTCACTAAGCAGCTAAGTCGACAGAAAACTGAATCGCATCTTGAGAAGATGGGGCTTAGGTTTATGGCTGATTGGCTTTAGTGCAAGTGGGAGATTGTTAGAAGTATGCCCTAGAAGCCAATCTAGCTAACACATTAATAATTCTGGGACATAATTTTGTACTTGACTTTATTATTATTGATTAATAAATGGGCATTCTTTTCATTCATATTGTTTATGTGTCTATGAATCGTCCAAGGAATTAATAAGATGATGATACATATTCTCAAGAGTTGAGAATTTGAGCCATGTATCATTGGTGATTAATTTCTAAATGCTCCTGATCAATGGATCATCACGAGGACGGTGATCGATCCGATCAGTGCACAGATCACTTTCCTTCTGGATGGACGAGACTTGAGTCCACAGTGTAGGGACACTGAAGTGATAGTGCAGGTGCTTGTTAGAGAACAAGGGTACTGAGCGTGACCAAGACAAGAAGTCACTTGGATGTCTATCCACTCGTCAGTGACTTGCTTGATGTTGCAGTAGTATGACTGGTCCTTTGACCTGCGGTGCTTCGGCTACTCACAGTGAGGTTATTGTAGTTTGACTGCACACATACATGGTCTCTAGCCATATGGGTCCATGCAGTGTAGATTGGCTGCAGTAGGTTCACTGTAGGAGTAGGGTATGCACCTACAAGGAATCTATCGACCTTGATAGAAGAGGAGTGATCCTATGTGATTTGTTAGACTGAGTTCTAAGACCTTAGCCAGGGCAGTAATATAAAGTGGAGAAAGAGTTTTCCACTATCGAACTCGAGTCGAATAAATTTTGACATATGACAGACGATGGGGTTTGACGAGTTGTCCATGACCTCCGTCCTGTAGGGATCCACGATAGTAGGACTGTATCACATGGTAACTGCACCTAGAGGTTCATCTTTCTATTCTACTGGGTAGCCACTACATGCTGCTAGGTGTCACTGGTGGATGGTGGGACTCACAGGGATTATCTCGATGATCGATAAATCCTAATGAGTTGAGTTGGAATCGTTCCAACCCATTGAAAGGAGTTTTCAATGATATAGTGATAAAGATTACAATATATCTCACTACCAGTCAGAATAGAACCTATGGGGTCACACACACTAGAAGTATTGACCGATCCGATGGTTGAAAAGTGATTATGAATCACGAGTAATCAATTCGATTGATAAGAAGTTGAAGAAGGAAAGGAAATTAATTAATTGGACTTGAAACAAGAGTCCTACTTCGAGTAGGATTCCTAGAGTCCTAATTGGATTAGGACTGGGAATCCTAGTTGGAGTATGACTGGGATTCCTACTTGGAATAGGATTCCTGCAATCCTAATGAGATTAGGAGTTTTGAATCAAAATTGGATTCCTACTTGGAGTAGGATTTCTAGAGTCCTAATCGGATTAGGACTTCGGATTCAAATAGAGTCCTAATTGGATTAGGACTAAAATTAAATATGTCCTAATTTGGATTAGGGTTTCTTAAGTCACAATTAATTATTAATCTAATGAATCAATAAGACTCCTAATTGGATTAGGATTGAAGAGTTCAATTGAGTCAAAATTGATTTAAGTTCTAATTGGATTAGGACTTACCTAGATTGGATCCAAATTGGTTCACCCTTGGGCTAAGCCTAATTGGATTAGGGCTTGACCACATTAGGGCATTCCAATCCCTACCTAATATGGATTAGGATTTACCATGAGGAAGGGGATAAGCCCCTCCCCTTTCCACGTGGAGAAGGGAGAAGAGACGGCGCCCCCTCTTAGGAAAGACATCAAGAACTCCTAAATGTTAGGAGCTCCACATGTCTATAAAAAGGGACTTGTGGGCGGCACCTAGGGCATAGAAGAAGTCCTCTTCCTCCTTGCCGTACGCCTCCCTCTCCTCTCCTCTTGGTTCAGCCACAAGCAAGGAAGATAAAAGCCAAAGGTGTTGGCGGCATCCTCTTCCTCCCTTCTTCCTTCCAACGCAGGGAAAAGAAAGAAGGCTGCGTGGGGATTCTTCTTCTTCCTCTTCTTCATCCTTCTTCTTCCTCCTCTCAAGCACAATCAAGGGTTGATTGAAAGAGAGGAAATCAGCCATCAAAAGAAGTCTTTGCAAGGGAGCTAGCACCCCGGGAAGACAAGAGAGCTTTGATCGGATCACTGCTTCGTGTGGATACCCGTAGAGGCCGGACACTTGAACGGCTTCAAGCAAACCTTCATCCTAGACCACGAACTTCAGTTTGCGGTGATCATCTACCCGCACAAGGTGAATATCTGATCTTCCTAAAGGTTTAAAAAGTTTTAATTCTTATCTAACTACGAACGGTTCATGAAACAACGTTCATGCGATGAACGTCGATCCCGCTTATGCCGATTCCGCTGCCATCTGAATTTTTTTGAAATATCAGCGGCATGGGCGGGTTCCCAACATTGGGGAATCATCCTATATTTTGGGGATAAAGGTCTATAGAGATAGATCTAAAAGGATGCTTGGCCTATCACAGAAGATGTACATAAAGGAAGTGCTGAAAAGGTTCAGCATGGAAAACTCCAAAAGGGGTCTCTTACCCCTTAGGCATGGAATTCATCTCTCCAAGAAGATGTGCCCCAACACATCTGAAGAGATTCAACGCATGAGCAAGATCCCTTATGCATCGGCAATAGGGAGCCTCATGTATGTCATGCTGTGTACACGATCTGATATAACCCTTGCTGTGAGTGTCACTAGCAGATATCAGTCGAATCCAGGTGAAGAGCATTGGTGTTGCCCAAGGTGACAAGCCAAGAGGGGGGGGGGGTGAATTGGTTTCTCTTAATTTTTACTATCTTACTTTAGTCAATTGATGAGTGAGTGAAATTAGAACAATGCACAATATAAACACACAAGAAGTATAGTGATTCGGTACCCTCTTAAGCACCTACGTCCACTCCCCAAGCGACCCCTTGGGAATTCACTATAATCCCGCAGATTACAGTTGGATTGTTTTTCGGGCTCACAATCCAAAAACCTTTACACTTTGGTTTTCCGAGATCACCAAGAATCTATGTTGGTTTTACGGGCTCACCAACGAACCTTCACAATTGGTTTTACGGGTTCACCAATAAACCTACACCTTTGGTTTTACGGGCTCACCAACAAACCTTTACAAGGTGATTAAAAAGAAAGAAGAATGTTGAAACTCCTAGATGAGCAAATATAACATTTATAAGCTACAAAGAAGAGTTTAGAGAATAGTTATCGCTTGATGAAACTTCTCTCTTCTTTGTCAGGAATGCTTCACTCTTCAAGGGTGGATGGAGCTCTTAATATCTCTTGGAATCTGCTCAACCACTTCCTTTTGACTCTTGAATGAAGCACTTGGATGAAGAAGATTAGGGCACTTATCTTTCTTGTGTAAGCTTTGATATTTTGCAAAAGGATGTTTCCTCTGATGAATAGTGTCACTTTAAATAGTTTCCTTCATCCATTGGACAAGCCCCAATGGTTAGAATTCAAAAACTAGCCGTTACTCACTGTTGGGAGGTCTGAAAGTACTTCTGCAGAACTAGCCGTTATGCTTCTGCCCGTTCTTGGATCGACTCAACTTTTACTGGGGTCGACCCAACTTTCACTTGGGTTGACTCAACACTTTTTGAGTCGACCCTCTCAGAAACCACAGAACCTTGTATTTTAGCCTTCCTTCACTTGGGTCGACTCAACACTTTTTGGGTCGACTCAAGGTTCAGTTGGGTCGACTCAACTTCCAGTTGGGTCGACCCTCTCAGGGTTTTCAGAGAACCTATTTTTGAATGTCATTGCCTTTGGGTCGACTCATGTTAACTCGGAGTCGACTCAAGTTTCATTTGGGTCGACCCTCTCAGGGTTTCCAGAGAACTATTTTCTTGAGGCTTGAGGATTGGGTCGACTCATCCTTTGCTTGGGTCGACCCAAGTACTGTTCATCCGTGCCATTTTTGCAGAAGTGTGCCAGATGGTTTCTTGATGTGCCGGGGTCGACTCAATCAATCTTGGGGTTGACTCAATCAATCTTGGGGTCGACTCAATCCACACTTTGCTGCAACTTAAGGTTAGATTCATCCATATAATCAATGAAATAAACTTTAAACAATTTTGAATATATGTCATGGTAGTGCTACATACTGTTAGCATCCCTCATATGCCATGAAAATTTCGAAATAATTTTCAGATTGCAGCGGAAAAACATATGCGGGATCTGTTCATCGCATGAACGTGTTTTAAAACCTTTCGTTTGTAGATAGATTAGAATTAAATTATTTTAAACTATTTTAAAATCATTAAGAAGATCAGATCTTCACCTTGTGCGGGTAGATGGTCTCCGCAAATCTGATTTACGTGGTATTTGATCAAGGCTCAGTGGAAGCCGCACACGCGTCCGGCCTCTACAGGTATCCACACGAAGTACTGACTCGATCGAAGCCTTTGGATCTCACCGGGGTGCTAGCTCCCTTGCAGAGATGGCTATGGATGGCTGAAGTCCTCTCCTTTGAATCAACCTTTGATTGGCTTGAGAGGAGAAAGAAGAAGAAAGAACCAAAGGAACAAGAACAAAGCCCTGCAGCCTTTTTTTTTTTCTTCCTTTTGGAACCAAGATGAAGAAGGAAGAGGGCGTCTTAGGCTTTTCTTTTTCTTCTCTTGATTGTGGCTCAAAGGAGGAAGATGGAGGAGGGTGCTCACGGCTGGAATGAGGAGAAAAACATCCATCTTTTTCGAAATTCCATGCTCCCTTTTAATTAGTTAAGAGATAAGGATGAGTTCCTATTTTTTAGGAACTCATCTTTATCTCTTCTTTTTGGCTAACAAGGAGGGGCGTGCGCCCCTCCTCTTTCTCCCACGCACACCACGCCCCTCCCTCAAGTTCATTTAAATCTGCTATTTAAATAAATTAAAGGGGGTTTTAATTTGGGTCCATTGTTTGAGTCCAATCCTAGTCAAAATAGGATTTTTGTGAACCCATTTCAATTTCCTCCAATTCCTAATCCAATTAGAATTTAATTGAGCCATGACTCTATTGAACTCTTCAATCCTAATCCAATTAGGAGTCATAAAATTAATTAGATTAAAATTAAAATTAATTAGGACTTAAGAAAATCCTAATCTAATCAGGACTTGTTCAATTTTCAGCCCTAAGACAATTTGGACTTTAGAAATCCTATTCCAAATAGGATTCTAATTTAATTTGAAATCCTAATCCAATTAGGACTCCATGATTCCCACTCCAAGTAGGACTCATGATCAAGTCCAATTAATTAAATCCAATTAATTAAATTAAATTGCAATTCGATTGCAATTGTTCCTTCTTCTAGCCACTAACTCTTAGCGGGTTTTCATTTATCAATCTAATTGATTATTTGTGATTCCTAATCACATTCAACCATTGGATCGGTCAATACCTCTAATGTGTGTGACCCCATAGGTTCCATTCTGACTGGTAGTGAGATATATTATGATCTCTATCACAATATCATTGAAAACTCCTTTCAATGGGTTGAAACAATTCCAACTCAACTCACCAGGAATTATCGACCATCGAGATGATCCCTGTGAGTCTCACCATCCGCCAGTGACACCTAGCAGTATGTAGTGGCCACCCAGCAGAATAGAATGATGAACCTCTAGGTGCAGTAATCGTATGATACAGTCCTTCTATCGTGGATCCCTACAGATCGGAGGTCATGGAAAACTCGTCAAACCCCGTCGTCTGTCATATGTCTAGATTTATTTGACTTGAGCTCGATAGTGAAAAACTCTTTCTCCACTTTATATTTCTGCCCTGGCCAAGGTCTTAGAACTCAGTCTAACAAATCACATAGGATCACTCCTCTTCTATCAAGGTCGATAGATTCCATGTAAGTGCATACCCTACTCCTACAGTGAACTTACTGCAGCCAATCTACACTACAAGTACCCATATGGCTAGAGACCATGTATACGTGTAGTCAAACTACAATAACCTCACTGTGAGTAGCCGAAGCACCGCAGGTCAAAGGACCAGTCATACTACTGCAACATCAAGCAAGTCACTGACGAGTGGATAGACATCCAAGTGACTTCTTGTCTTGGTCACGCTCAGTACCCTTGTTCTCTAACAAGCACCTGCACTATCACTTCAGTGTCCCTACACTGTGGACTCGAGTCTCGTCCATCCAGAAGAAAAGTGATCTGTGCACTGATCGGATCGATCACCGTCCTCGTGATGATCCATTGATCAGGAGCATTTAGAAATTAATCACTAATGATACATGGCTCAAATTCTCAACTCTTGAGAATATGTATCATCATCTTATTAATTTCTTGGACGATTCATAGACACATAAAAAATATGAATGGAAAAGATGCCCTTTTATTATTCAATAATAATAAAGTCAAGTACAAATTTATGTCCTAGAAGTAATAATGTGTCCGCCAGATTGGCTTCTAGGGCATACATCTAACAATCTCCCACTTGCACTAAAGCCAATTAGACATATATCTAAGTCCCATCTTCTCAAGATGGGCTTCTGTCTTCTGCTGATTTAACTGCTTAGTGAGCGGGTCTGCCACGTTGTCCGCGAAGTCTACTCTCTGCACCTCGACATATTTCTTCTCGAGGTATTCGCGTATGAGGTGAAAGCGCCGCTCTATGTGCTTGGACTTCTGATGAGACCTTGGCTCCTTAGCAAGAGCTATGGCGCCATTATTATCGCAGTAGAGTGTGATGGCATCCGATGGCATTACATCTAGCTCTGCAATGAATTTGTTGAACTAGAAGGCTTCCTTTGCAGCTTCAGAGGCGGCGATATACTCAGCTTCCATGGTAGAATCAGCAATGATCGGTTGTTTGGAACTCTTCCAATTTACCGTACCACCATTGCACAAGAACACATATCCAGATGTAGACTTTCTATCATCAATATCAGTCATAAAGTCTGAATTTGTGTATCCTTCTACCTTTAACTCCGATGCTCCTCCAAAGACCAAGAACAAATCTTTAGTTCTTCTTAAGTACTTAAGAATGTTCTTCATAGCTGTCCAGTGCTCTTCACCTGGATTCGACTGATATCTGCTAGTGACACTCACAGCAAGGGCTATATCAGGTCGTGTACACAGCGTGGCATACATGAGGCTTCCTATTGCAGAAGCATAAGGAATCCTGCTCATGCGTTGAATCTCTTCAGATGTGTTGGGGCACATCTTTTTGGAGAGATGAATCCCATGCCTAAGGGGTAATAGACCCCTCTTGGAGTTTTCCATACTGAACCTCTTCAGTACCTCCTCTATGTACATCTTTTGTGATAGGCCAAGCATCCTTTTAGATCTATCCCTATAGACCTTTATCCCCAAAATGTAGGATGCTTCCCCAAGGTCTTTCATGGAGAACTCTTTTGATAACCAGACCTTGACCGAGGTTAGCATAGGAATATCATTTCCTATCAGGAGGATGTCATCCACGTACAGTACGAGGAACACGACAGCACTCCCACTAACCTTTTTGTAAACACATGGTTCCTCTTCGTTCTTGATGAACTCAAACGATTTGATCGCATCATTAAAACGAGTGTTCCAACTCCGAGATGCTTGCTTTAGTCCATAGATGGACCTTTGCAGCTTGCAGACCTTGTGATCACCATCACTGGAAGTGAAACCCAAAGGCTGCTCCATATAGATATCTTCATCAAGATATCCATTCAGAAAAGCAGTTTTCACATCCATCTGCCATATTTCATAATCATGAAATGCTGCAATGGCAAGCAATGTTCGAATGGATTTCAGCATGGCTACAGGTGAAAAGGTCTCCTGATAGTCAATGCCTTCGCGCTGACTATACCCTTTCGCTACTAGCCTTGCCTTATAGGTCTCTACCTTTCCATCCGAACCTATCTTCCTTTTATAGATCCATTTACATCCAATAGGTACTATACTTTCTGGTGGATCTACTAAGGTCCAGACTTGGTTGGAATACATGGAGTCTATCTCTGACTTCATGGCTTCCAGCCATTTCTCGGAATCGATATCAGATATCGCCTCGTCGTAGGTATTGGGATCCTATACATGTTCCCTATCTCCTATGAGGAACATTTCCTCGGTGTCCTCTACTAGTATACCTAAGTATCTATCGGGAGGATGGGAGACCCTACTAGATCTACGAGGTGGAGGAGGTACTACGTGTACTGGCTCTGTATGAATAGGTTCTATAGGATCCATGACTCGTTGCTTTTCAGAGACTCTCTCTTCAAGCTCAATTTTTCTCCCACTGCCTCTATCAAGGATAAACTGTTTTTCCAGAAAGACGGCATGTCGGCTCACAAACACATTGTGATCCTCTGAGATGTAAAAATTGTATCCTAATGACTCTTTAGGATATCC
Source organism: Phoenix dactylifera (assembly GCF_009389715.1). NCBI lineage: Eukaryota > Viridiplantae > Streptophyta > Magnoliopsida > Arecales > Arecaceae > Phoenix > Phoenix dactylifera. The sequence goes on from NW_024067849.1 coordinate 315,002, forward strand.
AATGAAACGAGCACTTATGGTCCTAGGCTCTAACTTGTCCGCCTGTAGTCGCTTGACGTGGGCCGGACATCCCCAAATCTTGAGATGACCAAGACTCGGCTTCTTACCATGCCATATCTCATACGGTGTGGTAGGAACGGATTTAGAGGGAACTCTATTCAATAAATAAATTGCGGATAATAAGGCATCTCCCCAAAAAAACATAGGTAGATCAGTGAAGCTCATCATGGATCGGACCATATCCAATAGAGTCCGATTCCTCCTTTCTGACACCCCGTTGAGTTGAGGTGTACCCGGAGGTGTCCATTGTGAGACTATGCCATTTTCCTTGAGATAATCCCGGAATTCCCCACTAAGGTATTCTCCTCCTCGATCTGATCGAAGAACCTTAAGGGTTTTTCCAGTCTGTTTTTCTACTTCATTTCTGAACTCTTTGAACTTTTCAAAAGACTCAGATTTGTATCTCATAAGATACACATACCCATATCGTGAATAGTCATCGGTAAAGGTAATGAAGTATGAATAACGACCCCTGGCTAGCACATCGAATCGGCCACACACATCAGTGTGTACCAGGGTAAGTATTTCAGTGGTCCTCTCCCCATGTCCTACAAAGGGTAATCTAGCCATTTTTCCTTGAAGACAGGACTCACAAACTGGATATGACTCGGAAGTCAATGGGCCAAGAAGCCTATCTTTCTCCATTTTGTTCATTCTGTCCTCTCCAATATGGCCAAGCCTGAGGTGCCACAAATACTTCTGGTTTATCTCATCTCTGGATCTTTTAGATCCTATGGCACTCACTACTTGCTCAGACACATTCACAGACACATCAATATGCAAGTGATAGAGACTATCAATCATGAAACCACGTGCAACTAATTTATTTTTGAAATAAATAGAACAGCAGTCTTTGTCAAAAGTCAAAACATGACCATCCTGTGCTAAACACGAAACAGAAATCAAATTCGTGCTAGCAGCAGGGACATAATAACAGTCTCTAAGCAATAAACTAAATCCAGACAGTAATCGCAGAGGGTAGGTGCCTACAGCTACAGCAGCAACTCTTGCCCCGTTGCCAACCCGAAGGGTCACTGCACCTTCCGACAGCCTCCTACTTTCCTTTAGACCCTGCATAGTAGTGCACAAATGAGCACTAGAACCAGAATCTATAACCCAACTAGAAGTAGAAGAAACCGTAAGATTAGTTTCAATTACGAGCAAATCTAACATACCTTCAGAAGGTGTGTCTGCCTTTTTGTTCTTCAGGCTCTCGAGGTATGAAGGGCAGTTCCTTTTCCAGTGGCCGTCGACGTTGCAGTGAAAACATTTTCCCTTGTCATTAGCCCTTTTCTTGTGAACTTCCTTCTTAGGCTTCTTGTCTTTCTTTTGCTTCTTAGCAGGCTTCTTTTTCTTCCAAGTAGACTTTCTCTTGGAACCAGAAGTCAGCTCAGCAGCCAGAACAGAGCCCCTTGAACCTTTCAAGGCCCCTTCAGCAGTTACCAACATATTCAACAATTCGGTCTTTGTGCATTCAATTTTATTCATATGGTAGTTTACTATAAACTGACCAAATGAATTAGGAAGGGATTGCAGGATCAGATCTATCTGCAGTTCCTTATGCATGGACATACCGAGCTTCTCAAGTTCCTCGAGGTCCTTGATCATAGTCAAACAGTGATCGTGGACAGACTGCCCCTCACGCATCTTTGCCTTGAAGAGCCTCTTGGACACTTCAAAGCGTGCAGTGCGGCTCTGCTCACCATACAACTCTTGCAGATGAGCCAGTATTTCCCTAGCAGTCTTTATGTTCTCATGCTGGCATTGAAGTTCGTTAGTCATGGATGCCATGATGTAGCACTTGACCCTAATGTCGTCATCAGTCCACTTCTGATGCGTCTCACGCTGATCATCAGTAAGACGTGCTGGTAGCCTAGGGATATCATTCTCGAGCACATACCCTATTTTCTCACAATTCAGAACAATTTTCAGGTTCCTAAGCCAGTCTTTATAGTTGGTTCCGGTCAGTCTGTTGGTCTCAAGGATTCGGGTCAAAGGGTTTGAAGCTGACATTGTGATCTGTAGAGAGTAAAGATTCTAGTTAGACTTTGTACTTGAACTTAATTTGTTCTAGGGACTTTTAAAACAAATATGCTCCCACTATTTTCTCGAATCCCTCATACTCCCCTGATGGAGAAACGAAAACCCTACACGACTAGAATTTCTCGTGGGTACTGCGGTCTCACCGATTTATATGCCGCCTCACCTAACAGTTATTGGTGACATATAAATGGATGAGTGTACAACTCTTGTACAATGCTTCTCAAGCATATTGCAGTGTTACTTGGTCTCTAAGTGATGAAGACCTCACCTAACAGTTATTGGTCCCATTACTTAGTTAAGTCAGACCCACCGTATAACCGCGGAAATAAAGTCGTCATTGGGTCCTCACCTAACAGTTATTGGTGCCCAACCCCACCTTTACCCCACAACATCTCATGTCTAATAGAGAGGTCCAGTCCCCTGATGCAACTTGCCCACTGTGTCCAGCCGAGACAAATCAACGCCGGAAAGACCTTAGCAACTCTACTACGGTGGAAGACCTATGGACTTAATATTGCATAATCAAGTCTTAGTGTTTGCAACTTGAGTTCTTCATAAGAGGTAATCGAACAATTGGCCAGGTAAGCAGGTGGGAGGCTCTCCTTACTCAGAGAGTAAGGTCCTAATTAAGTAACCACCTTATAGGCTTGCCTAGACACCAATTAGATCAATTAATCTAATATGACTAACTCATGTTGGTTCACCCTCGACTGATTAGGGAGGTTTCGATTTAGGTCTCACTCGATCGCGTATTCACATCTCATGCAAATATAAGTCTACCCGCATAATCATAAGCATTAAACATCCAGGCATTTATCAAAAATAAAATTAAATGGTGATGATCATGGATCCAAGATGGGGTCATTTTACAAGCACATGCACGTCAATTGGTTTGATCGTCTTCAACTCTTGACTCGATCTTGATCCTCTAGGTCCAACTGTGATCAACTCCTTGATCCATCTTCAATCAACCCTTGATCTTGATCCGCGCATGTTGAGCTTGTTGATGTACATATCGATCAACCATCGACGTGCAACACACATCACAGTTTACATCCCAGATTGCTTTAAAAATTAAATAAAAATAAAAATAAAATTATAACCCTTTTCATTGAGACACGCAGGTCTCTAATACATGAATTTAAGATGCACGCAGGCATCTGAAAATTAAAACTACATGCATCACAGAACATCACAGAACATCGCAGAACATTTCAGCACATTCAAAGGGTCCATCCATGATCATCACCATACGCATCACATGCATAAAAATTATTTTTAGATCTGTAATTTAATTGATTATTCCATCTTATGACTTGCTGATCATGCTAGATTTGACTCTAAATATTTGTAATCACATTATCAAAGCTTTAGAATCATTAATCTAAGCATCTAAAAATTAGTATGCAGAAAAATCAGCAAGCTGAAAATTCTGCATACATAAATTTCAGCAAGCCTAATCCCTTAAATTTCAGATCTAAAATGCCTTGAAAAATTTAATTCTAATCTTAATCTACATAACCATGGCTCTGATACCACTGTTAGCATCCCTCATATGCCATGAAAATTTCGAAATAATTTTCAGATTGCAGCGGAAAAACATATGCGGGATCTGTTCATCGCATGAACGTGTTTTAAAACCTTTCGTTTGTAGATAGATTAGAATTAAATTATTTTAAACTATTTTAAAATCATTAAGAAGATCAGATCTTCACCTTGTGCGGGTGGATGGTCTCCGCAAATCTGATTTACGTGGTATTTGATCAAGGCTCAGTGGAAGCCGCACACGCGTCCGGCCTCTACAGGTATCCACACGAAGTACTGACTCGATCGAAGCCTTTAGATCTCACCGGGGTGCTAGCTCCCTTGCAGAGATGGCTATGGATGGCTGAAGTCCTCTCCTTTGAATCAACCTTTGATTGGCTTGAGAGGAGGAAGAAGAAGGAAGAACCAAAGGAACAAGAACAAAGCCCTGCAGCCTTTTTCTTTTTCTTCCTTTTGGAACCAAGATGAAGAAGGAAGAGGGCGTCTTAGGCTTTTCTTTTTCTTCTCTTGATTGTGGCTCAAAGGAGGAAGATGGAGGAGGGTGCTCACGGCTGGAATGAGGAGAAAAACATCCATCTTTTTCGAAATTCCATGCTCCCTTTTAATTAGTTAAGAGATAAGGATGAGTTCCTATTTTTTAGGAACTCATCTTTATCTCTTCTTTTTGGCTAACAAGGAGGGGCGTGCGCCCCTCCTCTTTCTCCCACGCACACCCCAAGGGGAGGGGCATGGGCCCCTCCCTCAAGTTCATTTAAATCTGCTATTTAAATAAATTAAAGGGGGTTTTAATTTGGGTCCATTGTTTGAGTCCAATCCTAGTCAAAATAGGATTTTTGTGAACCCATTTCAATTTCCTCCAATTCCTAATCCAATTAGAATTTAATTGAGCCATGACTCTATTGAACTCTTCAATCCTAATCCAATTAGGAGTCATAAAATTAATTAGATTAAAATTAAAATTAATTAGGACTTAAGAAAATCCTAATCTAATCAGGACTTGTTCAATTTTCAGCCCTAAGACAATTTGGACTTTAGAAATCCTATTCCAAATAGGATTCTAATTTAATTTGAAATCCTAATCCAATTAGGACTCCATGATTCCCACTCCAAGTAGGACTCATGATCAAGTCCAATTAATTAAATCCAATTAATTAAATTAAATTGCAATTCGATTGCAATTGTTCCTTCTTCTAGCCACTAACTCTTAGCGGGTTTTCATTTATCAATCTAATTGATTATTTGTGATTCCTAATCACATTCAACCATTGGATCGGTCAATACCTCTAATGTGTGTGATCCCATAGGTTCCATTCTGACTAGTAGTGAGATATATTATGATCTCTATCACAATATCATTGAAAACTCCTTTCAATGGGTTGAAACAATTCCAACTCAACTCACCAGGGATTATCGACCATCGAGATGATCCTTGTGAGTCTCACCATCCACCAGTGACACCTAGCAGTATGTAGTGGTTACCCAGTAGAATAGAATGATGAACCTCTAGGTGCAGCAATCGTATGATACAGTCCTTCTATCGTGGATCCCTACAGATCGGAGGTCATGGAAAACTCGTCAAACCCCGTCGTCTGTCATATGTCTAGATTTATTTGACTTGAGTTCGATAGTGAAAAACTCTTTCTCCACTTTATATTTCTGCCCTGGCCAAGGTCTTAGAACTCAGTCTAACAAATCACATAGGATCACTCCTCTTCTATCAAGGTCGATAGATTCCATGTAAGTGCATACCCTACTCCTACAGTGAACTTACTGCAGCCAATCTACACTACAAGGACCCATATGGCTAGAGACCATGTATACGTATAGTCAAACTACAATAACCTCACTGTGAGTAGCTGAAGCACTGCAGGTCAAAGGACCAGTCATACTACTGCAACATCAAGCAAGTCACTGACGAGTGGATAGACATCCAAGTGACTTCTTGTCTTGGTCACGCTCAGTACCCTTGTTCTCTAACAAGCACCTGCACTATCACTTCAGTGTCCCTACACTGTGGACTCGAGTCTCGTCCATCCAGAAGAAAAGTGATCTGTGCACTGATCGGATCGATCACCGTCCTCGTGATGATCCATTGATCAGGAGCATTTAGAAATTAATCACCAATGATACATGGCGCAAATTCTCAACTCTTGAGAATATGTATCATCATCTTATTAATTTCTTGGACGATTCATAGACACATAAAAAATATGAATGAAAAAGATGCCCTTTTATTATTCAATAATAATAAAGTCAAGTACAAATTTATGTCCTAGAAGTAATAATGTGTCCGCCAGATTGGCTTCTAGGGCATACATCTAACACATACTCCAAACAATGAAAATTACTGTTGTCCACTTAAGAGTATGTTTCACTTGAAACTTTGCCGAATTAGAATTTAGAATTCACTATCCCTTTCCTATCGCAAATTTTATCTCATTAATAATCATTGAAATACATCTTAATCTCATTATACTAATGTATCGAGAGTGATGGACTTATTAATGATGTATCGAATTAACTTGTAACATACTCTTAATCATTGTATTAATCATCAAAATACCACAATCATCCTCAATCTCCCCCTTTTTGATGATTACAAAATATTGAGTATTAGCCTATTGATACTTATCTTAAAATTAGTTTTAGAAGGGCTCAAGTTGCTGAATTTCAGCTTTTCAAATTTGAGAGTGAAGTCTCCCCCTATTTCATCCAAATGTTTCCAATTTGACCTTTTGAATTACTCCCCCTTTCTTTAGTGCAATCGTCTGACCATTTTAATTAGTATTTTAGCTAATCATTAATAATAAAATTAACTAATTAACATGGTATTTGTGTTTGAGTGCAGTAATCCAAGAAACCAATTAACATTAGGTTTGAGCCCAATGCCCGGCAGCCCGAGCTCAAGTCAAGCCAGCATCTTCCAGGGCCTGCACATCCTGACTTCATCCCACTATACATCACAACATCGCGAGCACCTCCATGTCCGCATCCAATGACCCAGATCAGCGTCATCCATGCCTTCCTTTCTTGCACCCAACGCGGCTCCAGCCCCTCAACCGCGATCACAGCAGCATCCCAGCACATTCCAGCTTCACCCCGTGCTAAAGAATGAAAGAAGGAAGTAGGAAGCTTCCAGCGGCTGTCCATCTCCCGTTCCACCGCATGCCAGATCCCGCACCGCTTCCTCCGCGATACCTCCAGTGATTCCCATGCCATGAACGCCCCAATCCATTGACCCAAAGAAGGAAACCTCTCTTCCGCACCAGCCCGCCTCTCAACCAAGGTCCAAAGAAGGAATCCCGAGCCGGAATCCCAGCCTCCACGCCATCAACGCGTTCACAGCCAGCAAATCTCAGCTCCCAGCATCGCGGCCGAGCCGGATTCGAGATCCCAGCGCCTTCCTTCCGCATCAGCCCGTCCGCGTTCATCACGGATCCAGCAACCGTCCGTGGGCCAAAGAAGAAGATGGATATTCTTCCATCTGTGAAGCATTCCTCCCGGCGATCCCGCACCACGTCGCCATCTTCCTTCTCCATTTGAAGATCCCGTGCCAGCATCGCTTCCAATCCGGTGATCTCCTTCCTCCGCATCGGAATCCCAGCTCATCCCGCCTCTGCACCCATGGATCCACGGCATCCCGTAATCCACATGCTCCCAGCGCCCGGATCTCGTCCGTGATCGACTCCTCCCTGCGTCCTCACCGCGTCTGCCATCTCCCTTCCGCATCAGGCCCGTCCGCGGCTATAAAAGGAGAAGGAGGAAGAGAAGAGGGGTGTGCTCGGATGGGGGTTGAGGCCGAGAGTCGGAGGAGAAGGAGAGCTCGGTTGGGGTCGGGTCCAAAGAAGAAGAAGGAAGGAGGAGTCGGCTGGTTCGGGGAAGAAGAAACAGAGTAGTGTTGATGCTCTGTTTTCAAACAGAACACATTCCTTTGTTTTGTTTTGTTTTTTTTTCTTTTTCTTTCTTTTTTCTTTTCATGTTTAGTTTATTTTTAAGAGCAATGTTTTATGTTTAGTTTTATTGAGAGCAATGTGTTTTGAGTTTGAGTTTTACTTGAGAACAATGTTTTAAGTTTTAACTTTAGAGAATTTTATTTTGGTGGAGTGTTTTACTTTTAAGATTTTATTTATGCTGAAATTTTAATTTTTTTTATGCAATACATTAAATCTTCTTTTATGAAATTTATGTTTGCTTCAATCCTCTTAGTTTCATCCATTTTAATTTTATGCCAGAGCTTTATTTTTTATTAAAAATGCTTTTTTCTAAGTACATGTCTTCTGGTTAATTTCAATTAAAAATCATTCTCCGGTAGACTAGAGAATCCATCAACATCCCCAACGTAATGTTTTTCCTTTGATCATTCAAAAATCAATTTTGAATCCGAGTGAACGTTTTTATTTTTATGCAACTCCAATCGCCTCCCTGTGGATCAACCTCTTACAACCACTATTCTTCGAGTAGAACAGGTAAGAGTAAATTTAAATTTAACTTTTGTTCGTCGGTTCTAACAACGATCTGTCTAGCATATTTTTAGGTAGGCAGAAAAGGACGAACAGAATTTTGGCGCCGTTGCCGGGGAGGCAAATCGAGAAGCAAGAACGATCACGAAGATCAAATCAAATTTTGGATGCCCGGAGTGAACGTACTCCGGTAGTAAGTTTTTATTTTTATTTTTATTAATTTTTCTTATTTTGATAATTTCTAGTTAATAATTTTGTAGTTATTAAATTCTGAAATTTGAAATTTGAAATTTAAAATTCAAAAAAAATAAAATAAAAAAAAATTTCAAAAATTCAAAAATTTTCTAAATTCAAAATTTGAATTCTGAGATTCGAAATTTGAAGTTTAAAAAGAAAAATTTTTTTAATTAAATCAAAAAAATATATTAAAAAAAATTATTATTTTTGCTAGTAATTGATAGGGTGCAATCCCCCGAGGTTATCATACCTCTATTGGGACTCCTCACGGAGTAATCTCCAGAGCTTATTCAACGGGCATTCGGAGATTGACTGACGTATAAGGATTAGTTTTAGTTTACATTCAAGTTATTGCTATATAAAAATTTAAATATAAAAAAAAATAAGAAAATAGTAAATATATAAAAAATAATAAAAAAAATTTTGCTTGCTCATTTAATCAATATAACCTAATGACATTGCATAAACTTTAAAAAATATATTGATTATTTGCTGCATTTAGTATTAAGCATTTGCATAAAGTAATTAAGGGCAAAACCCACTAAAAAGATAAGGTCGGGAAGTCATTACCTGTCCTTAGCCCAAAAATCACCACCTTGCATACTTATCCTAAGCCAAATTAAATTAAAATCAAATTAGACGTTGGCCTTAGGGTTTTCGAGCTCAATTAGGCTCTTGGAAAGAAGCGGCTGAAAGCCACTCCAGTGAGAATTTAGTAATTGGTGATGTCTAGAAAAGTTTTACAACAGTGAGAACTGTTATGGGTATTGTGGTATCGGTGTATCCCTTCTGGCACCACCACACACCCCGGGACTTTCCTGGTCACTGATTACTGGATTGCTTAACTGGTAAGCTCAAGCTTAATCTGAAAGGGAGATTAGGAGCTGTCTAATCTAGGAGAGAATTTCAGGAACTTTTTAACCTGATACATCTCTGTGCAACTAGATTTAAGAAGCTACTAAACCACACTTAGTTCTAAGACTAATAGGGTCAAATTGTTGTGTGGTGTTGGTTGTGGTCATCTGTGTCTAGCCCTTCTCTTCTTTTAGGATTTCGTTCATTGTAGGAGTCAAATCTAATTAAGTTGTGATAATGTATGCATGGTAGAAGGTCATTAAGGGATAAGTTAACCCCATTTGATCCTGAGATTGATAGAACTTTTCATCACAACCTGCGAACTATAAACCAACCGTCGATCTCTACAATGGGTGAACATATTAGAATCCTGAATGAATTGTTTGCACCCGCATCCGCTAGTCCCCCTACGTGCATAGTATTACCAATTAATAACGCAGCCCAATTCGAGATTCGGGCTGCAACAATAAACATGTTACCCAAGTTCCATGGGTTCGAGAGTGAACAACCCTACATTCATCTAAACAAATTTTTGACAATTTGTCAAACGTTTAGAAATCAAAATTTAGATGAAGAGGGTATTAAATTAAGGTTATTTCCCATGACTTTAGAGGATCGTGCTGCTGCATGGCTGTATTCCCTAGCTTTAAATTCCATCACATCATGGGAACAACTATCTAGGAAGTTCATGGCTAAGTTCTATCCCATGGTAAAAACTGAAAAAATTAAGGATGCAATCAGAACTTTTAGAGAAAAATCTGAGGAGGAATTTTTCCAACTTTGGGAAAGATTCCATGATCTTTTGGTCAAGTGCCCCCACCATGGGCTTGACAAGGCTGATCTAGTACATTTCTTTTACAAAGGACTACCTCCGGCACATAGAAACATGATCGAGTCCATGCACAAAGGTAGGTTCATGGACCAAACCCCGGATCAAGCCTATGAATTTCTTGTTGACTTAGTCGAGAACGCCCAAAATTGGAGTAGCTATGGTGAGGAAGTAAATAGAGATGAGTTCGGGTCTAGAAAACCAGGTAATTATGAAATGAAAGCAGACCCAGAACTCAAAAATGTCATGTCCAATCTGGTGACTGGAATGAACAACTTAAGCAAAAAGTTTGATGCTTTCACTGTTTCCACTAGCTCGAGTTCATATAAAGAGTTAAATCCCATCATGAAAGTGGATCACGAGTCACATAGTTTATGTATTCTGTGTAACAGTTCTGAGCATCTAGTGGAGTGTTATCCTAGTTTACCCAATATTAAGGCTAAGCAGGCAAATGCTCTAAACTCATATAGTGCCTTCAAGAAGCCCACTCCCAATTCATTCAGCCCAGTCTACCATCCTGATAATAGGTTCCACCCAAATTTCTCATACAAGCAAAATGAACCTATTCAGCATCAAGGTGGTCCACCAGGTTTTCATAAAAAATTTTCCAGGATAGGTCCATCACAAATAAACCAATCATTGGCTCCACCTATTCCTACATATAGTGCCCCTATCCCTCAGCAAACTACATCATTGGAAGCCATGATGGCTAACATGATGAAGCAGCAACAAGACTTCATCCAACAGCAACAACAGACCAACATGGCTTAAACCCAGACTAACCAATTCCATGCGCAAGCGATTGCAAAACTTGAGGTTAGTCTAAGTCAAATAGCAAACTCTCTAGGGGATAGAAAGAAAGGTGAACTACCTAGTCAGCCAGTGCCTAACCCTAGTAGGCAACAGAATCAAGGGCCGAGAGGCCAGTTTCAGATTGATTCTAATGGAAACCCTACCCATGAAGTCCAGGCAATTACCACTTTAAGGTCTGGCAAGCAAGTGGACAACAAAGTCCAACTTCCTGTGCAAGAAAAAGAAGAAAAGCATGAACCAAACCCCACCCAGAAAAAAGCACAAGAACAGGGAACACAAGGAATAGAGGAAAAACCAATAGAGACGTACACACCCAAGGCTCCCTTTTCTAGTAGACTACAAAACTCAAAGAAAAAATCTCAGTACGATGAAATCATGGAAGTCTTTAAAAATGTTCAAATAAATTTACCCTTCTTAGATGCCATCAGACAGATCCCCTCCTATACAAATTTCTTAAAAGACCTAACCACGGTGAAAAGGAAAACCAGTATTCCTAGGCAAGCTATGATGGCGGCACAAGCCTCATCTCTTATTCAACAACAGATTGCCCCAAAATACAAGGACCCTGGTTGCCCCACTGTTGAAATTAAAATAGGAGAAACCATCATTCGGAGAGCCCTATTAGACTTAGGAGCAAGTGTGAACCTATTACCCTATTCTGTCTACACCGAACTAGGTTTGGGGGAATTAAAACCCACAAACATCACTTTGTCATTAGCAGATAGGACTGTGAAGTATCCTAAGGGAATTGTAGAGGATGTAATTGTAAAGGTAAATGAGTTTTACTACCCTGTGGATTTCGTAGTCCTCGAAACTGAACTAGTAAAAAACCCAAGAGCCACATTCCAGTAATCCTTGGTAGACCATTTTTGGCCACTTCAAATGCTGTGATCAGTTGCCGAAATGGGATAATGACCTTAGCATTTGGAAACTTGACCGTCCAACTCAATGTCTTTCACAGTAGTAATCAACCATCTGAGATGGATGATTTAGAAGAAATTCACATGATTGAAAACATAATCAACAAGTCCTTCGAGGAGTCAAGTTATTCTGATCCACTAGAAAGATGTTTGGCCCAATTCAGTCAAGATTGTGAGAAAGGAGAGTCGAATCAGGAGGTTAATGCATTACTAGATTCCATTCCTGTAATGGATACTAGCAGATGGGCTACTAAATTTGAATCATTACCTATACCTGAATCCCAGCTAGTACCTTCAAGTGTTAAACCTCCCCAGCTTGAACTTAAAGATTTGCCTGAAAACCTAAAATATGCATTTTTAGGGGACAACAACACCTTACCTATTATTATTGCATCAAATTTAACTAAAGAACAGGAAGAGAAGTTGTTAAAAATCCTTCTGAAAAATCAAGAAGCGATCGGCTGGTCTATAGCTGATATTAAGGGGATTAGCCCTTCTGTGGTCCAACATAAAATTCATCTAGAAGAGGATGCAAAAATCTCTAGAGAACCACAAAGGCGACTTAACCCAGTCATGAAAATGTAGTTCTAGCTGAAATCATTAAACTCTTAGATGCAGGAATTATATACCCTATTTCTGATAGCCAGTGGGTGAGCCCAGTTCAAGTTGTACCCAAGAAATCTAGAATTACTATGATCAAGAATGACCAAAATAAGTTAGTCCCAACTCGAATCCAAACTGGATGGCGAGTGTGCATTGACTACAGAAAGCTGAACGCCATGACTAGGAAAGACCACTTCCCACTACCCTTTATTGACCAAATGTTAGAACGTCTAGCTGGCCACTCCCATTACTGTTTCCTCGATGGTTATTCTGGATATAACCAAGTCCCTATCGCACGTGAGGATCAAGAGAAAACCACATTCACCTGTCCTTATGGCACTTTTGCCTATCGTTGCATGCCTTTTGGGTTATGCAATGCACCAGCTACATTCCAACGGTGTATGATGAGTATTTTCTCCGACATGGTGGAGAAATTTTTAGAAGTTTTCATGGATGATTTTTCTATATTTGGATCCAATTTTGAGGAATGTCTACACCACTTGACACTTGTTGTAGAACGCTGTAAACAGAAAAACTTAGTTCTTAACTGGAAGAAGTGTCATTTCATGGTAGAATCAAGTATTGTTTTAGGACACATTGTGTCACAAAGGGGAATTGAGGTGGATAAGGCCAAAGTAGAATTGATTGCTAAATTGCCACCTCCCAAAACTGTTAGGGAAGTCAGATCCTTTTTAGGGCATGCGGGTTTTTACCGCCGCTTTATCAAGGATTTCAGTAAATTGTCGAAACCCTTATGCGATTTGTTGGCGAAAGATGCTACTTTTAATTTTTCGCCAATTTATATAACTGCTTTCGAAAGACTAAAGTCTGAACTAACTTCAGCACCCATCATAAGGAGTCCTGATTGGAGTCGTCCTTTTGAAATCATGTGTGATGCATCCGATTATGCCATAGGTGCTGTCTTAGGTCAGCGAGTAGAGAAGCTTCCCCATGTGATTCATTATGCAAAACTCTGAATGACGCCCAACTTAACTATTCTACCACTGAAAAAGAATTGTTGGCAGTGGTTTTTGCCCTAGATAAATTTCGTCCCTACCTGATAGGATCTAAGGTTCTTGTTTATTCCGATCATGCCGCCCTTAAGTACCTTCTCACAAAGAAGGATGCTAAGGCAAGGCTCATTCGTTGGATCCTATTACTCTAGGAATTTGATCTCGAAATTCGAGATAAAAAGGGATCTGAAAATGTCGTAGCTGACCACTTGTCCAGATTAATTGTTGAATCATCTGGAGAATCCATGCCTGTGTCCGAGACCTTCCCTGATGAACAATTAATGATGATTTCCCATACCAATGTTCCATGGTATGCTGATGTAGTCAACTACCTTGTTACTGAACAAATGCCCAGCTCTTGGACCAAACAAGAGAAATTTCGCTTTCTAGCTCGTGTAAAATGGTATTTTTGGGATGAACCATACCTGTTCAAATACTGTCCTGATCAAATCATCAGACGATGCATCCCTGAACACGATCAATGGAATGTCCTTTCCTTTTGTCATGACCACGCTTGTGGTGGTCATTTTAGTGGTAAAAAGACGGCTGCAAAGGTTTTGCAGTGCGGATTCTATTGGCCCACACTATTTCATGACTCACACGAGTATTGCAGAGCATGTCACCGATGTCAAAGACTAGGAAAAATTTCAAGAAAAAATGAGATGCCCCTAAACCCAATCTTAATTATAGAAATCTTTGATGTTTGGGGTATTGATTTTATGGGTCCTTTTCCTATGTCATTTGGGCACCAGTACATACTCCTAGCTGTTGACTATGTATCTAAGTGGATTGAGGCTATCGCGTGTAAGACCAATGATCACAAAGTAGTGATCAAGTTTCTTAAGGAGTCTGTCTTCGCTCGCTTTGGCACTCCTCGTGCTATCATTAGTGATGGGGGGAAAAATTTTTGCAATAGAATTTTTAAAGCTCTTGCTAGGAAGTACAACATCACCCATAAGGTCGGTACACCATATCATCCACAAACGAGTGGACAAGTTGAGATTTCCAACAGAGAAATCAAGACCGTCCTTGAGAAAACTGTCAATCCATCTCGAAAGGATTGGTCCCTTAGGTTAACAGATGCATTGTGGGCATATCGTACGGCCTACAAAACACCAATTGGAATGTCCCCATACAGGATGGTCTATGGCAAGGCTTGCCATTTGCCTGTCGAGTTAGAACACAAGGCCTATTGGGCAATCAAACGCTTAAATTTCGATCTCGACAAGGCGGGAGAACATAGAAGCTTCAGCTCGACGAGCTTGAAGAAATTAGGAACGATGCTTACGAGTGTGTTAAGAAGTACAAGAATCGCATGAAAGTCATGCATGAGAAAATGATTACTCGTAAAGAGTTTTACCAAGGACAAAAAGTTCTCTTATATGATTCTCGATTACATCTATTCCCTGAAAAACTTAAATCTCGCTGGACTGGCCCATACACAGTAGAGAAAGTACACCCGCATGGAACAGTAGTAATATGCAACATCAAGGATGGTAGGACCTTTCAAGTCAATGGACATCGTTTAAAACCATTCCTTGAGTATCTAAGTCCAGAAGTTGAGGAGACACTTCTGACCGACCTTATCTATTATGAGTAAATCGGAATTGTCTGGCTGAAGACATAAAACTTAGCGCTTTTTGGGAGGCAACCCAACATGTAAGTTTCTTTTATTAAAAAAAAAATCATCAATAAATTACTAACATGCAGGTTTGGGGGATTTTGCCCCAACTTTCAATTAACCCACCCATATCAGGTACTTCTCCTCTGTTCTCTTACTGCTTTAAATTTTCTTTAACATTGAGGACAATGTTAGATTTAGGTTTGGGGGTATTTTTATGCATTTTATAAAAAAAAAAGTTTTTAGTTAAAATTTTTGAAAAAAAAAATATATATATATATATACAACACACAAGGTATATAAAATCTAAGAGCCCAATGACTAGTTGGAAGTAGTGCAAAGTGAGTTCTTTTTATTAAGTTCCTTTTAGTGAGTTGTAAGCTAATTAGTGCTTTGAATTTCACAACACATCTGGCCTGCATTTTCTAAGGTATAGGTTCGATATTGTGTTGAGAATATGGTAGCAACCTCGAATCCTGATGAACCATCTTTTTCTGATCCAAAAAAAAAAAAATGGTGGATTTAGTCAGGTACATCGAAAAGGACTACCTACTGTCAAAGGTCAGCGGGCCTGTGATGAGGAACCCGAGCATAGGTCCGTAGGGGAGTCTTGATGCCCGACACCTCATGCCAACTGGTGTGAGAATTGTCGACTAATTGCTCGCTACATGGAGGAATCATGACAGGAGTAAAAGTGCACAATATATACATTATCATTTCTCTTTAATGCAAAAAAAAAAATAAAAAAAAAATGTATATTGACCTTAAGAAAGACAATAGTGTGAAAGCCGTCGTTGTAAAAATTCGAGTAAACTGGAATATTACAGATAAATCCCATAAGGTATTAAAGTAAACATCCACAGCTCTCGAAATCCTGCAGAAAAGTTGATTTTGAATCAGCAAATAGGTCTTGTCCGACCAATTCTTGGAAACTACTAATATTAGCGATATTTTGGAGATCCAAAACCTTAGCTTGTGCATGGTCCAAACTTCACTGAGCACTCAAGTATAAATAAGTCTTACAACTTCCTAACGGAAAACCTAATTACTTCAACTTAAATTGCATACTAATCTAGAAATTGGGCTACTTAGTAATTAAAACCTTGTGTGCTTTTGAAATTCTTATCAGTTATGTACTTGAAATTAGACTTTCATTTCACAAACCAAATTTTATTTTGGGATTGAAGTTTGTGGGTAACTTCACTGCAAACCCTCACGAGACAACACTCATCCACTAGGGTAACCTAGGGGTTTAACGGCTTGTTGCACGTGCTAAGTGCAGTCGTAATGCTCTACGAAAGTGAGTATTTATCTTAGTTCATGTATATTTATATATATATAATAAATAAAACTTTTGCACTCTCATTTTATCATTGTCGCACTAAATTGCTAGAGACTAGCAATAAGCTGGTTGGGGGTGTGATGAGAGCACAAAAGTGCAATCGTCTGACCATTTTAATTAGTATTTTAGCTAATCATTAATAATAAAATTAACTAATTAACGTGGTATTTGTGTTTGAGTGCAGTAATCCAAGAAACCAATTAACATTAGGTTTGAGCCCAATGCCCGGCAGCCCGAGCTCAAGTCAAGCCAGCATCTTCCAGGGCCTGCACATCCTGACTTCATCCCACTATACATCACAACATCGCGAGCACCTCCATGTCCGCATCCAATGACCCAGATCAGCCTCATCCATGCCTTCCTTTCTTGCACCCAACGCGGCTCCAGCCCCTCAACCGCGATCACAGCAGCATCCCAGCACATTCCAGCTTCACCCCGTGCTAAAGAATGAAAGAAGGAAGTAGGAAGCTTCCAGCGGCTGTCCATCTCCCGTTCCACCGCATGCCAGATCCCGCACCGCTTCCTCCGCGATACCTCCAGTGATTCCCATGCCATGAACGCCCCAATCCATTGACCCAAAGAAGGAAACCTCTCTTCCGCACCAGCCCGCCTCTCAACCAAGGTCCAAAGAAGGAATCCCGAGCCGGAATCCCAGCCTCCACGCCATCAACGCGTTCACAGCCAGCAAATCTCAGCTCCCAGCATCGCGGCCGAGCCGGATTCGAGATCCCAGCGCCTTCCTTCCGCATCAGCCCGTCCGCGTTCATCACGGATCCAGCAACCGTCCGTGGGCCAAAGAAGAAGATGGATATTCTTCCATCTGTGAAGCATTCCTCCCGGCGATCCCGCACCGCGTCGCCATCTTCCTTCTCCATTTGAAGATCCCGTGCCAGCATCGCTTCCAATCCGGTGATCTCCTTCCTCCACATCGGAATCCCAGCCGTGATCCACTCCTTCCACAATCCGAATCCCAGCTCATCCCGCCTCTGCACCCATGGATCCACGGCATCCCGTAATCCACATGCTCCCAGCGCCCGGATCTCATCCGTGATCGACTCCTCCCCGCGTCCTCACCGCGTCTGCCATCTCCCTTCTGCATCAGGCCCGTCCGCGGCTATAAAAGGAGAAGGAGGAAGAGAAGAGGGGTGTGCTCGGTTGGGGGTTGAGGCCGAGAGTCGGAGGAGAAGGAGAGCTCAGTTGGGGTCGGGTCCAAAGAAGAAGAAGGAAGGAGGAGTCGGCTGGTTCGGGGAAGAAGAAACAGAGTAGTGTTGATGCTCTGTTTTCAAACAGAACACATTCTTTTGTTTTGTTTTGTTTTTTTCTCTTTTTCTTTTTTTTTTCTTTTCATGTTTAGTTTATTTTTAAGAGCAATGTTTCATGCTTAGTTTTATTTTTAAAGAGCAATGTTTTATGTTTAGTTTTATTGAGAGCAATGTGTTTTGAGTTTGAGTTTTACTTGAGAACAATATTTTAAGTTTTAACTTTAGAGAATTTTATTTTGGTGGAGTGTTTTACTTTTAAGATTTTATTTATACTGAAATTTTAATTTCTTTTATGCAATACATTAAATCTTCTTTTATGAAATTTATGTTTGCTTCAATCCTCTTAGTTTCATCCATTTTAATTTTATGCCAGAGCTTTATTTTTCATTAAAAATGCTTTTTTCTAAGTACATGTCTTCTGGTTAATTTCAATTAAAAATTATTCTCCAGTAGACTAGAGAATCCATCAACATCCGCAACGTAATGTTTTTTCTTTGATCATTCAAAAATCAATTTTGAATCTGAGTGAACGTTTTTATTTTTATGCAACTCCAATCGCCTCCCTGTGGATCGACCTCTTACAACCACTATTCTTCGAGTAGAACAGGTAAGAGTAAATTTAAATTTAACTTTTGTTCGTCGGTTCTAACAACGATCTGTCTAGCATATTTTTAGGTAGGCAGGAAAGGACGAACACTAGGCACTAATACCAAAGGTGCTAACATCAGCCTAGGGGGTATCTAATGGCTGTGATCTAGTCCTCATCCTTCTAGCATAAGTGGCGAGGGGAGGTCGAGCTTGATGGGACTGAGTCTGGCGTGGAGCTCGGTGAGCTGGATGACTCTGTGCCGAAATCTCTGACTCAGCTGCCTGGGGCACAGATGGTCCATGAACCTCGCTCTCTCTCCGTAGAGCTCCTACCTACTCTCTAAGATCGCTAATCTCAGCAGTCATAATATCCAATCTGCTCGTCAGTCCATCAGTGATAGTCCTCGCCTGAGCTGACATAAGCTCAGTCATTCTACTCCAAAACTCATCTGTGTATCCCGCGGGAACAGATGACGAAGGTCCAGCCTCTGAAGGTGCTGTAAGATGATCCGTAGGCTCCTCATCCTTAGGGATGGGGTCTCCAATCTCTGGTGCATCACCCTCTGGTGCATCACCCTGAATCCCAGCTCCTGCACGTACCCACTGCCCGTTCACCTTCTCATAACCCATGCGAATAAGGGATCGTGCAGTGTATGTGTCAGTGAATAGTAGATGCCTGGAGATCTCTCCCTCTACTGATATGTCATGCTGTCGGAAGATCAGGGTGAGTATCATACCATAAGGCAGGGAGACTCTCGAATTGCATATGACCTTTCTCATCTGCCTAAGTATCATAGCTGGGAGGTTCAGGGGAATGCCCTGAATAATGTGCTCCATGACGACCAAGTCTCGCTCAGAAATGAGATCAAATCTTCCGCTTTTCAGAAACAAAATCCGACCTATGAAGTTGTGCAACAACCTCATTTCAGCTGAAAGAGAGCTTGCTATTACATTTTCGGAATAGTCAAAATCATCATCCTCAAGAATCAACTGTAGAGCTCTCAACTTATTTTCAGGCTTTTCTGGAGTTGCTCCTTCGCAGGGGAGATGAAGCAACTCACTTAAACTTTCTTCGGAAACCCTAACCCTTACTCCTCGGGCTTCAGATATAAGCCCTCCCATTCCAGTTTTCAGGAAGGTATAGAACTCATGAACCAATCCTGGGTAGATCACCACATCTAGGGAGCAAAGATACTCCCATCCTTGCCTTCGGATCCAATCACCCAACCGAAACCCTTCTTGATCCAAAAACTCGGAGTGGATCCTTCTTCCCGTGGTAACCGGTCTTCCCGCAAATTTCGCAAGTTGGACTGAAGGGGAGGGAGGAGGAGGAGGCTCTACACGTGTCTCACCTTGTGGAGACACTGTAGAAGGCTCTGTAGCATCTCTTTCAACACGGGTGGTCCGTGAAACCCTCCCGGATCGCTTGGCTACGGCTTTCTTGGGTCCCATTTCTTCAAGATCTTGATCTAACGGCTTGGGGAAGCTTCCTTCTACTGTTTGGAGATGATTGGAAGAGATTTGAGAGTGGGGAATAGGGTTTTTGGAAGAGGACAAAGTGAAAATAGTGCCCTAGATTGCTCATGGGTCCCCCTTTTAACAGTGGGGTCCCGTCGTTGGGTCGACCCTAGATTTTTCTTGGGTCGACTCAACATTGGGTCGACCCCATTCTGGGTTGGGTCGACCCTAGTTCAGAAATTTTTCTTTCTCTTCCTTTTTTCTTTTAAAAATTTTTCTTTCTTCCAATCCTTACAAATTCTTACTGGGACAATGATACATGAGTAAGGAATCTATAGATTACTAGTTTGACTAATGTTTCATGGGTTTTTAGAAATGGGAGGAGAGTATCATGAGACAGCTTGCTCCTTTTTATATCTCCTCAATCAAAAGGATCACATATGCCTAATTCCCTCCTAAGCATGCAAAATCTATCTTCACTCAAAGATTTTGTGAATATGTCAGCTAATTGTTTCTCAATACATACATGCTCAATACATATGTTTCCATTTTGCTCATGATCTCTAATAAAATGATATCTTATTTCAATGTGTTTGGCTTTAGAGCGCTGAACCGGATTTTTAGTAAGGTTGATGGCACTAGTATTATCACACTTTATAGGATTGTTATCTAGTTTAACTCCATAGTCCTCTAATTGTTGCTTAAGCCATAGTACTTGAGCACAACAACTGCCGGCAGCTATATATTCAGCTTCAGCCGTTGACAGTGCTACTGAATTCTGCTTTTTGCTAAACCATGATACTAAGTTATTTCCTAAAAATTGACATGTTCCACTAGTGCTCTTCCTATCTAATTTGCATCCAGCAAAATCTGCATCTGAGTAGGCAAGCAAATCTAGACAGGAGTCTCTTGAGTACCATAATCCTATATTTGTAGTTCCTCTTAAATATCTAAGGATTCTTTTAACAGCACTTAAATGTGACTCCTTAGGATCTGAATGGTATCTAGCACATATTCCCATACTAAATACTATGTCTGGTCTACTAGTAGTAAGGTAGAGCAAAGATCCAATTAAGCCTCTATAAAGCTTCATATCTATACTTTTTTCTTTCTCATCTTTGTCTAGCTTACTAGTGGGATTCATTGGGGTGCCTATTCCCTTGTGATTTTCATTCCCAAACTTCTTTAATATTTTCTTTGTATACTTAGTTTGATGAATGAAAATACCTTCTTTGGTTTGCTTGATTTGTAATCCGAGAAAGAAACTTAGTTCTCCCATCAAACTCATCTCAAATTCTTCGTGCATTAAATTAGCAAACTCTTTGTAAAGATTATCATTTGTGGCACCAAAGATTATGTCATCTACATATATTTGTACCACTAGCAGATTTTTGTCTTTTCTTTTGAGAAAAAGTGTTTTATCTACATTTTTTCTACTGAACTCATTATTTAGTAGAAATTTGCTTAGTCGATCATACCAAGCCCTAGGTGCTTGCTTCAATCCATATAATGCCTGATGTAGTCTAAACACATAATTTGGCAATTCATGATTCTCAAAACCAGGAGGTTGCTCTACATATACTTCTTCCTCTATAAAACCGTTTAAGAAGGTACTTATTACATCCATTTGATACAATTTGAAATCCATGAAACATGCAAAAGCTAGAAGTAATCTAATAGCCTCTAATCTAGCTACGGGAGCAAATGTTTCCTCAAAATCTATCCCTTCTTCTTGATTGTATCCCTTAGCTACAAGTCTAGCTTTATTTCTTATAACTACCCCATTTTCATCTAATTTATTTCTAAAGGTCCATTTTGTTCCAATTACAGAGTTATGCTTTGGTCTCTCAGTTAATGTCCATACATTACTTCTTTTGAATTGATTTAATTCTTTTTGCATAGCATTTATCCAATTGGTATCTTTTTCAGCTTCTTCATAAGTCTTAGGTTCTAACTGTGAAACAAAAGCAAGATAATTATTTAAATTTTTAAGAGAGGATCGAGTTCTTACCCCTTGAGATGGATCACCAATGATTAAGTCTTTAGGGTGTCCATATGCATACCTCCATTCCTTTGGCAAGTCTTGAGATTGTGGTGGCACGCGATCATTTTCCTTATCTTGATTTGGCACGTCATCAAGATTCAATTTTTCAAAGTTAATAATTTCTCCATCATCATCAAGGATATTTTCTTTCCTAGCAGACTCACTATCAGACTCATCAAATATGATATTAACTGACTCTTCGACTACAAGAGTTCTTTTATTAAACACTCTATATGCCCTGCTAGATGTGGAGTATCCTAAGAAGATACCTTCATCTGACTTGGCATCAAATTTACTTAGATCCTCCTTGCCATTGTTTAAAATGAAACATCTACATCCAAATACTCTAAGATATTTAGTGGTTGATTTCTTATTCTTCCAAAGTTCATAAGGAGTTTTCTTGGTTATAGGTCATATTAAAACCCGATTTAGAATATGGCAAGCAGTGCTTATAGCTTCAGCCCAAAAGTACTTTGGAAGATTTGACTCGCACAACATCGTGCGTGCCATTTCTGCCAAGGTCCTATTTTTCCTTTCAACAATCCCATTTTGTTGAGGCATTCTAGGTGCTGAAAATTGATGTGAGATACCATTTTATTACAAAATTCTTCAAAGTGTTGATTTTCAAATTCAGTTCCATTATCACTTCGAATTGCTATTAAGGTGAGCTTCTTTTCATTTATGATATTATTATAATATTTCAAGAATGCTGAAAATGCTTCATTCTTATGTGCCAAAAATAAAATCCATGTATATCTTGAAAAATCATCTACTATAACTAGTCCATACTTCTTCCCTCCTAGACTCGCAGTTCTAGTGGGTCCAAATAGATCCATATGTATGAGTTCAAAAGGCCTAGTTGTTGATACTATAGTCTTTGATTTGAAGGATGATTTTGTTTGTTTTCCTAATGAGCATGGTCCACAAATTTTGTCCTTTTCAAAGATCAATTTTGGCACATCTTTTATTAATTCCTTCTTGACTAGTTTTGATATTAAATCCATACTAGCATGTCCTAGTCTACGATGCCAAAGCCAACTTGTTTTATTTTTCTTTTCTTCATTAGTAATTAAACATAATCCATTTTTCTTGCCTAATTCATGAAGATCTACCATGTAAATATTTCTTTGCCTTTGTCCTATAAGTACAATGCTATTATCTTTAGGATTTGTGATTATGCATACTGATGCTTCAAATGTGACTTTAAACCCTTTATCACAAAATTGACTTATGCTAAGTAGGTTATGTTTCAAACCATTAACTAATAAGACATTTTCTATGAAAGTAGATGGAGTAATGAAAATTTTACCCTTTCCAATGATATACCCTTTTTCATTGTCTCCATAGGTTACTACTCCACCCTTCTTAGACTCCAAGGTGACAAATTGGTCTACGTCATCGGTCATGTGTCTTGAACAGCCGCTATCTAGATACCATCATTTATCCACTTTATTAGCTGCAAAACACCCCTGCAATCAAGATCAAGAATGAGCTTTAGGTACCCAAACTATGTTGGGTCCTTTTGGGTTAGTACTTGATGTTCCTTTTAGAACCCAAACTTTCTTGGATTTAAGCTTATAATTATTACTCAATTTGTTGTAGCTAGACTTTCTATAGTTACATTCATATGCTTTATGTCCTAATTTATTGCAACAATGACAAGTTATATTTTCATTTTTAGCTTTTACAAATATGTTCTTTAAGTATTTTTGTTTTCTATTTGTTTTATATCCTAATCCAGCTTTATCATATACAGCTTTTTGACTATCAAGAATCATATTTAATTTGGTTGAGCTAAGTGTAAACTTGTCTACTAAGGATTTATATTTTTTAGCATCTTTCTTTAACTTGACATTTTCAGCAATTAGATTCTTGGTTTCATTTGTGAGTCTCCTACTTAATGTTTCATAGTTATTAGATAGTTTCAGCTTATCTTTGATAAGAGATTGATTTTCTTCTTTTAGAACTTTATTTTTATTGATCAGTTTTTTGTGTTCTTCCATGAGTTCTAAAAATGCATCATGTAATTCATCAACAGTAAAATCACATTCAAGTTCAGAATCTACCTCATCGTCATTGGCCATATGGCAGATTTGGGCCGTCTCTTGATGATCTTCCTCTTCCGAACTTGACTCCTCACTTTCACTCCATTCAGCCATGAAGTTCTTCTTCTTAAGTTTTCTTGCCATCCACTTTAATTCCGGGCAATCTATCTTGAAATGCCCGGGCTTGTTACACTCATAACAAATTGGTGTTTCCTTTTCTTTCTCTTTGTCCTTACCGTTTTCTTTGCTCGAGCTACCTTTGAAGAAGGGTTTCTTTTTATGAAATCTCTTCTTACCTCTCATAAATTTTCTGAATTTTCTTCCAAGCATAGCCATTCCTTCTTCATCAAATTCATCATCATCATCAGATTCTTCCGATTCAGTTTTTTGTTTTGGAGTGGTAGACTTTAGGGCAATGGTCTTTCTTCTCTTGACCTCATCTTCTGAATTTTGCCTCATGGTCAACTCATGGGTCATGAGTGATCCTAGAAGTTCCTCCAATTGCAGTGTATTGAGGTCTTTTGCTTCCTGAATTGCGGTTATCTTGGCCTCCCAAACTCTTGGTAGAGACCTGAGAATTTTTCGCACCAATTCAGAGTTAGTATAAGACTTTTCTAGACTCTTTAGCCCATTTATGATTTCCGTGAAACGAGTAAATATTTTAGTTATGGACTCAGTGGATTCCATTTTAAACAACTCATACTTATGTACTAATATGTTTATTTTTGACTCTTTAACTTGATTAGTTCCTTCATGTGTGACCTCAAGTTTATTCCAAATTTCTTTTGCAGAGATGCATGTAGATATTCTATTGTATTCACTTACATCTAGTGAACAGTAAAGTACATTTATTGCTTTAGCATTTAATTGTGCTACTCTTCTATCATTTTCATTCCAATCCATTTCTGGTTTGGGAATGATAGTGCCCTCTATACTAATTGTAGATGTGTGAGGTCCTCTAGTTATAATATACCACAATTCATAGTCTAGAGCTTGAATGAATATCCTCATCCTAGCTTTCCAGTATGTGTAATTAGTGCCATTAAATAGAGGAGGTCTATTTGTGGATTGCCCCTCACTCATAGAACATCCCACTTGGGTTGTCATGATCTTTGTCTCTGATTGTGAGATCAATAAATACTATATGAGCACCTCGCTCTGATACCACTTGTTGCCCAAGGTGACAAGCCAAGAGGGGGGGTGAATTGGTTTCTCTTAATTTTTACAATCTTACTTTAGTCAATTGATGAGTGAGTGAAATTATAACAATGCACAATACAAACACACAAGAAGTATAGTGGTTCGGTGCTCTCCTAAGCACCTACGTCCACTCCCCAAGTGACCCCTTGGGAATTCACTATAATCCCGCGGATTACAGTTGGATTGTTTTCCGGGCTCACAATCCAAAAACCTTTACACTTTGGTTTTTCGGGATCACCAAGAATCTATGTTGGTTTTACGGGCTCACCAACGAACCTTCACAATTGGTTTTACGGGTTCACCAATAAACCTACACCGTTGGTTTTACGGGCTCACCAACAAACCTTTACAAGGTGATTAAAAAGAAAAAAGAATGTTGAAACTTCTAGATGAGCAAATATAATATTTATAAGCTACAAAGAAGAGTTTAGAGAATAGTTATCGCTTGATGAAACTTCTCTCTTCTTTGTCAGGAATGCTTCACTCTTCATGGGTGGATGGAGCTCTTAATATCTCTTGGAATCTCCTCAACCACTTCCTTTTGACTCTTGAATGAAGCACTTGGATGAAGAAGATTAGGGCACTTGTCTTTCTTGTGTAAGCTTTTATATTTTGCAAAAGGATGTTTTCTTTGATGAATAGTGTCACTTTAAATAGTTTCCTTCATCCATTGGACAAGCTCCAATAGTTAGAATTCAAAAACTAGCCGTTACTCACTATTGGAAGGTCTGAAAGTACTTCTGCAGAACTAGCCGTTATGCTTCTGCCCGTGCTTGGGTCGACTCAACTTTTACTGGGGTCGACCCAACTTTCACTTAGGTCGACTCAATACTTTTTGGGTCGACCCTCTTAGAAACCACAGAACCTTGTATTTCAGCCTTCCTTCACTTGGGTCGACTCAACACTTTTTGGGTCGACTTAAGGTTCAGTTGGGTCGACTCAACTTCCACTTAGGTCGACCCTCTCAGGATTTTCAGAGAACCTATTTTTGAATGTCATTGCCTTTGGGTCGACTCATGTTAACTCGGAGTCGACTCAAGTTTGGGTCGACTCAAGTTTCATTTGGGTCGACCCTCTCAGGGTTTCCAGAGAACTGTTTTCTTGAGGCTTGAGGATTGGGTCGACTCATCCTTTGCTTGGGTCGACCCAAGTACTGTTCATCCGTGCCATTTTTGCAGAAGTGTGCCAGATGGTTTCTTGATGTACCGGGATCGACTCAATCAATCTTGGGATCGACTCAATCCACACTTTGCTGCAACTTAAGGTTAGATTCATCCATATAATCAATGAAATAAACTTTAAACAATTTTGAATATATGTCATGGTAGTGCTACATACTCCAAACAATGAAAATTACTATTGTCCACTTAAAAGTATGTTTCACTTGAAACTTTGCCGAATTAGAATTTAGAATGTACTATCCCTTTTCTATGGCAAATTTTATCTCATTAATAATCATTGAAATACATCTTAATCTCATTATACTAATGTATCGAGAGTGACGGACTTATTAATGATGTATCGAATTAACTTGTAACATACTCTTAATCATTGTATTAATCATCAAAATACCACTATCATCCTCAATTGGTCAGCTGTGAAGAATATTCTTAAGTACTTAAAAATAACTAAAGATTTATTCTTGATCTTTGGAGGAACATCAGAGTTAAAGGTAGAAGGGTACACAGATTCAGACTTCATGACTGATATCGATAATAGAAAGTCAACATCTGGATATGTATTCTTGTGCAATGGTGGTACGGTGAATTGGAAAAGTTCTAAACAACCGATCATTGCTGATTCTACTATGGAAGCTGAATACATCGCCGCCTCTGAAGCTGTTAAAGAAGGCTTCTGGTTCAAGAAATTTTATGCAGAGTTGGACGTGATGATATCAGATGCCATAATACTCTACTGTGATAATAATGGCACCATAGCTCTTGCTAAGGAGCCAAGGTCTCATCAGAAGTCCAAGCATATAGAGCGGCGCTTCCACCTCATACGCGACTATGTTGAGAAGAAGTATATCGAGGTGCAGAGAGTAGACTCTGCGGACAACGTGGCAGACCCGTTCACTAAGCAGCTGAGTCAGCAAAAGACTGAAGCCCATCTTGAGAAGATGGGACTAAGATATATGACTGATTGGCTTTAGTGCAAGTGGGAGACTGTTAGATGTATGCCCTAGAAGCCAATCTGGCTAAAACATTATTAATTCTAGGATATAATTTTGTACTTGACTATTTATTATTGAATAAATAAAAGGCATCCTTTTCATGCATATTGTTTATGTGTCTATGAATCGTCCAAGAATTAATAAGATGATGATGCATATTCTTAAGAGTTAAGAATTTGAGCCATGCATCATTGGTGATTAATTTCTGAATGCTCCTGATCAATGGATCATCACGAGGACGGTGATCGATCCGATCGGTGCACACATTGCTTTCCTTATGGATGGACGAGACTCGAGTCCACAGTGTGGCGACACTGAAGTAATAGTGCAGGTGCTTGTTAAGAACAAGGATACTGAGCGTGACCAAAACAAGAAGTCACTTGGATGTCTATCCACTCGTCGGTGACTTGCTTGATGTTGTAGTAGTGTGACTGGTCCTTTGATCTGCGGTGCTTCGGCTACTCATAGTGAGGTTATTGTAGTTTGACTATACATATACATGGTCTCTAGACATATGGGTCCATGTAGTGTAGATTGGCTGCAGTAGGTTCACTGTAGGAGTAGGGTATGCACTTATATGGAATCTATCGACCTTGATAGATAAGGAGAGATCCTATGTGATTTATAAGACTGAGTTTGTAAGACCTCGGCCGGGGCAGATTGTACAGTGGAGAAAGTGTTTTTCACTCTCGAGCTTAAGTTGAATAAATCTTAACATATGACAGACGATGGGGTTTGACGAGTTGTCCATGACCTCCATCCTGTAGGGATCCACGATAGTAGGACTGTATCATACGATAACTGCATCTAGAGGTTCATCATTCCATTATGCTGGGTAGCCACTACATACTGCTAGGTGTCACTGGTGGATGGTGAGACTTACAGGAAATATCTCGATGATCGATAAATCCTGATGAGTTGAGTTGGAACTATTCCAACCCATTGAAAGTAGTTTTCAATGATATTGTGATAGAGATTGCAATATATCTCACTACCAGTCAGAATAGAATCTATGGGGTCACACACACTAGAAGTATTGACCGATCCGATGGTTGAAACGCGACTATGAATCACAAGTAATCAATTCGATTGATGATCAAGTTGAAGAAGGAACAATGGAAATTAGTTAATTGGACTTAAACACGAATCCTACTTGGGATAGGATTTCGGGAGTCCTAATTGGATTAGGATGAGAAATCCTACTTGGACTAGGACTGGAAGTACTACTTAGAGTAGAATTCCTACAATCCTAATTAGATTAGGATTTTGAGTTCAATTTGGATTCCTACTTAGAATAGGATTTCTAGAAATCCTAATTGGATTAAGACTTCGGATTCAAATTAGAGTCCTAATTGGATTAGGACTAAAATTGAATAAATCCTACTTGGATTAGGATTTCTTAAGTCCTAATTAATTATTAATCTAATGAATTAACAAGACTCCTAATTAGATTAGGATTGAAGAGTTCAATTGAGTTAAAATTGATTTAAGTTCTAATTGGATTAGGACTTACCTAGATTAAACCCAAATGGTTCATGATTTGGTTAAAGCCTAATATGATTATGACTAAACCAAATAGGGGCCTCCCAATCTTTACTTAATGAGGACTAGGGCAACACAAAAGGGCACCTCCCCTTTCTCTTGGTTGGTGCGGCAACACAAGAGGGGTCGGCGCCCCTCTTGGAAAATTGTAAGGAGCTCCTAATTAGTAGGAGCTCCACACGCCATAAAAGGGATGCAAAGGGGCAGCACCTAGGGCATGAGAATCCTCTTCCCTCTCCAGCCGTGAGCCCCCTTCCTCCTCTTGGTTTTCAGCCGCAAGCAAGGGAAATAAAAGAAAGGTGTTGGCGGCCCTCCTCCCTTCCTTCTTCCAACGCAGGGAAAAGAAAAGGCTGCAAGTAGCCTTTGGTTCTTCTCTTTAGAGCCTTCTTCTTCTTCCTCCTCCCAAGCATAATCAAGAGTTGATTCAAAGGGAGGAAATCAACCATCTAAAGTAGTCTCTGCAAGGGAGCTAGCACCCCGGGGAGACAAGGAAGCTTTGATCGGTCCTCTGCTTCGTGTGGATATCCGTAGTGGCTGGATGCATGAACGGCTTCAAGCGAACCTTCATCCTAAACCACAAACTTCAGTTTGCGGTGATCATCAACTCGCACAAGGTGAAGATCTGATTTTCATAATTAGATTAAATTTTTTTTAATTCTAATCTATCTACGAACGGTTTTGAACAACATTCATAGGATGAACGTCGATCCCGCACATGCCTCTTCTGCTGCCATCTGAAAAGTTTTTAATTTTCTATGGCGTGGGCAGATTCCTAACATGAACTGCTCTGATACCAAATTGATGTGATCCGATAGAATTTGATCTGTATCCCAAGATTCTTTACTCTTCTTGATTTCTGGGATGATGGTTCCGATCTGATTTCAGGCACGATTTCTGAAGATCTGTCCGTCAGATCGATCTCAATTTTGGATATATTGTAGGCCTCCACGTTAGCTTTCCAGCGGTAGGTTGTGGATCTAGAGAGAACGCCGGGATCTCAAGATATCAGCCTTCGACTAACAACTGCGCAGGGGAGGACGGGCTGATAATCCGACGGGATGGTGTTGTTTGTAGAGGCTGGTAGGGATCAAGGAGGAGAGGAAGAAGAGGGAGAAGGTGGCTGGCCTCTCGGGACAGAGGTAGTGCAGCCGGATGAAGGAGGGGGCGGCGGCCTTGGACGGCGGCCTAGGGAGAGGGGGAAGGCGTCGCAAGAAGAGAGGAGAGAAGGGAAGAGAGCTAGGGCAAAAGCCTTTCAATTAATTTTTGCATGCTGAAATAGGTGCTCACCACATCTATTTATAGGTGGCTACCTGACCCCTTAACTTGACTTGGTCTAATTGAATTCAAGAAACAACTAAACCCAAAACGACTCTAATAAAGGCCAAGTCGGCTAGCCCGGGCAAGGCTATACTGAAATAAAATTAACATCAAGGACTCAAAAGCAAAAATAACCAAATGATTCAGTTCGAGGCGGTCTAGTGGATCCAACCGCATCAAAGACCAAATATTAGTCACTTTCATGAGTTTGGTTGTATATGCTACATACACAATAATGATAAAAACAATATAGGAAAGTTTGATACAAAATTAGATGTTGCCCAAGAAGACAACCCAAGAGGGGGGGTGAATTGGATTTTAATTAAATATTAACCAATTAAAAATATAATGAGTAATTAACTGAATCTATTGTAAGCAAATTAGTTAGTTTACTAGATGCAGTGAGTGAAGAGAGAGAAAGAGACAACAACCAATACAAACACAGAAAAGTTTATAGTGGTTTGGAGCCAACTCTTGCTCCTACGTCCACTCCCCAAGCCGCATTGAGTGTTCACTATAATCCCTAGGATTACAGCCGGTTGTTTTACGAGCTCACAACCTAACTTGTTGTTTTCACGAGATTACAACGAACTCGGTCGGTTTTTACAGGCTCACCGACTAGAACCATCTGATTATTTTTCCGGATTCACAATCAAACCCAGTTGGTTTTTTCCGGTTCACCAACCACAACCTTATACCGTTGGTTTTATCTTTGGCTCACCAACAAACCTTACAATCCTTGATTCAATTTCCTGATTGAATCAAGTAAGAAAAACAAAGTTTGGGAATTCACAAAGAAAACTTCTAAAAAGCAGATGTGAGAACAATATAAGCAAAGTAAAGTTAGAAGCCCTCAAACAGATTTTAGATGGGAAAGTAGAAGCTTCTCGATTTTTGAGTCTCCTCTTGAAAGCACTGATGGTTGGAGGACGGTAGTAGAGCCTTGAATGCGAAGGAAGCACTTCTCGGATTGAGTTGAATGCACCTCTTTCTTCTTTTGCTTGTATTTACTCTAAAGAAGCTCTTGGTAGTTGAAATGCTTTAATGCTCAGATGGAATAGCTCTCTCGTTGTCTACTATTGTTCACTCTGGCTATTTAAGTAATTTCATTCGAAAACTAGCCATTAGAGAGAGATTTAGAGTCGTTCTATTCCGTCTGCACATCCTGACAATGTATCCGTTGGGATCGGAGTCGACTCGTGCGATCTGGAGTCGACTCGACTGTTGCTGGAGTCGACTCACGCTTTACTAGAGACGACTCGCCCATTGTTCAGGATTTGAATTAAAGTGCTTGTCCTGTCCTGGAGTCGACTCGCCAACATCTGGAGATGACTCAGGCACTTAGGAGTCGGTTCGTTCTCAGGGTTCCAGAAATCCATCTTTTCATTTTTCTTCCTTGAGTCGACTCGGGTTTTCTTGGAGTCGACTCGGCTATCTTGAGAGGCGACTCGAGATCTTCGGAAGACGACTTGTTCTCAGAGTCCGAAAAACCGATTCTCTGTCTATTGAACTGAACTGCCTCGGAGTCGACTCGCGCTTTGTTGGAGTCGACTCGGCTGACTTGGAGGTCGACTCTGGAACTCTTGAAGTCGACTCGTTCACAGGGTTTCCAAGATTGGTCTCTACCTTTCAGACTACTTTCCTCTAGGAGTCGACTCGGATATAACTAGGAGTCGACTCACCAAACATCGAAGTCGACTCGTAACCTTCTAGAGTCGACTCGGTAACAGGGTCTAAAATCCATCGTTCTGTCTTTCTGTCTGTTACCCTTTGGAGTCGACTCGGAACCGCTGGGAGTCGACTCGGCAAGCATCGAAGTCGACTCGAAACTTTTTGAAGTCGACTCGCTGACAGGGTCTGAAACTCTTCTTTCTGTCTTTCTGTCTGTTCTCAGTCGAAGTCGACTCGTAATCTTCCGGAGTCGACTCGGGATGCAGACTATGGTTCAAATTGAGTCCAATACTTATCCAAATTACTTTGAACCAGAGCTTGAGGCATTTAACTAGAAATTCACACATATTTGCCTGAAACACTAGATTGAATTCATTAGTATAACATAAAATATGCTCAAATGCTTTGAGCTCATCAAAATCAAATAGGGGTTTACTCAATCACTCCACAATCTCTCCTTTTTGATGATGATAAAACATTAAGTATTTGTAAAGTAACTTACCCATTCAAAGAATGATTCATAGATAAAGTTTTGAAATGAATTCAAATATCTAGTCATTTAGTGTATCCAAAATTGAAAGGAATGAGTCAGTATATTTTGAAATTAAAGCTCTTCCTTTCATTTGGAATTATATAAGCCTTCAAATCATGCAATCAATTGTTTGGCTTATACGTCTTTAATGAATTTGCTTTCTTAGAATTTCATATTCTTCCCCTCAATATTTGCATTCTATTTTGTTTGAACTTTATTCAAGTTTTTTTTTTAAATTTCTTTTAATTAGAGAAGGAAAAATCTGACAATTTATTCTTTAATATGATTCAACTAATCTCCGAATGTCCCTTGAATAGATTCTGGAGATTACTCCTTGAGGAGCCCCAACAGAGAAATAATGAACCTCGAGGTATCGAATCCACTAAGAACAAATCACTTTTGGTTTACTTGCAATTATATCTTATTTTCTTCACTGAGAACAAATCACATTTGGTTTTCTTTTCGCTTAAAAATATTCTTGTTTAGATTTCTTTGCAAATATCTTATTTTTCTCCTCCTTTTTGTCATCATAGCAAAAAGCACATAACACAAAGAGACATAACAAGGCACAATACTCAAGTTTTTTGAAAATAACTTCAATTCATTGTATGAATTACAAAATTTGAGTACATTGTTTGAAAGTCCAAAAGGACTTTACATGATAATAAAACAAAAGTACAACTAAGGACGTCTGGTGGAAGAGAATGAGGCTCCCATACATCGCCGCTGAGCCTGCAAAACTAAACTCATTCCTTCAGACACATTCCCTAGTTGTGCAATAATCTCTGAAGTCGCCGTAGCTTGGGTCTGGGTCAGTTGGGTTACATTCTCATTGATTGCATCCAGCTTGTTTATCACTACATTTGCAAGCCTTTCTGCTCTAGAATTTAACCTTAGCGGCTCAGATCTAACAAAATCTTGCATTTGCTTCGTGTCTTCCCTAATAGCTGCGAGGCTCAAGTACTGACCCTGAACCAGCTCCTCAGACTAGACTCAATCTAGGCTTGTCTAGAGGTTCACAAAGGTAGCTGTAAATGAGTTTTTGGGAAGTTGAGGGGAATGACATGTAGGATATAGAACATCAAGGCTAGGTCTTTTTCAAAAATGAAATCAAACCTACCGGTCTTGGAAAAGAGAGTCCTAGAGATGATACTCAGGAGGAGTCGCATTTCAGCTGAAAGCTGATTTGCAAACACCTCCTCTATGGGGAATTGAGGTAGTCTCCCTAGGATGGCCGTAAGGGCCTCAGTCCTATCGGTGGGATGAGTGGGAGCAATCCCCTCTTGGGAGAGGTGGAGGACTCGAGCAATGAGATCCTCCAAAATAGAAACAGGGACATTTGCTACAGTCCCTTGAATATCACCGCCACCCCGTGTGACGGTCCCATAGAATTTTCTAACTAACCCTGGGTATAGTCAAGGGAACAAAAATAATCTAAGCCTTGGGCCCTAAGGTGATGCCCTAGTGTGAACCCTTCCCGGGAGAGAAAGTCGAAGTTGACCTTCCTCCTGGTGGAGACAACCCTCCTAGCGCACGGACGCGAGGGAATCGACCTAGGCGGAGAAGGAACCGGAGGTGGTGGCCTCACGAGTTCGTTCCGCGCCTTCGACCATCTCTCAACGCCGCTCGCTGTGAGAGGTCTCTTCCGGCTAAGAACGACAGCTTTCCTAGGCATTTTTGACCTAACACGAATGAAAATACGAGAAAAAGGGAAGAAACAATGGAGAAAGGATGAAAAAAGAGGTCAGGGACGAGGTAGGAGACGACTCTAGGATTTTTGGAACAATGGCGGCCGAAAAGGAAGTTTGGAAAAAATCATTTCGATTAGTAAAAGACGGATTTCCGACCTCGAGTCGACTCCAGTAAAGCGCGAGTCGACTCGACCTCGAGTCGACTCCTGAATATGCACAAGTCGACTCGCCCACGAGTCGATTCTTAAATTCATTCGAGTCGACTCGAACTCTGGCACATACTCAAAATCTTAGTTAATTCCGTTCCAAAAGAGAGAGATTTGGAAATCTTTAGAGCTTAAGGAATGATTTGATGATCACAGACGTGAAATCCTTTATCCAAGATAAGCTAATCATCAAAATCAATGAATTTGAGAAAAGTATCACAGGAATCGATCAATCACTCCTAATCGTCTTCTAAGAATACAAAATCGATCTTCACTCAAGAATTTTGTGAAGATATCAGTAAGTTGATCATCAGTACATACGAATTCAAGCATCACATCACCATTTAACACATGATCTCTTATGAAGTGATGTCTTATCTCAATGTGTTTAGTTCTTGAATATTGAATTGAATTTTTAGTTAGATTTATAGCACTTGTGTTATCACAGTTTATGAAAATCTTATCTTGTTTAATGCCATAATCTTCAAGTTGTTGCTTGATCCACAAAATTTGAGCACAACAACTCCCAGCAGCAACATATTCGGCTTCCGCCGTAGATAGTGCAACCGAGTTTTGTTTCTTGCTAAACCATGAGATTAAGGTTTCTCCTAAAAATTGATATGACCCGCTAGTGCTTTTTCTATCAAGTTTACAACCAGCGAAGTCAGAATCAGTGTACCCTATTAAGTCTATGCTTGATTCTTTAGAGTACCATAACCCTATATCTTTTATTCCTATTAGATACTTAAAGATTCTTTTAACTGCAATTAGATGTGATTCCTTAGGATTAGATTGATATATAGCACACATGCATACACTAAACATGATATCAGGTCTACTTGTTGTAAGATATAATAATGATCCGATCATACTTCTATACAGCTTTTGATCTACTGGCTTACCTAATTCATCTTTGTCTAGTTTGCATGATGAGCTAATGGGAGTGCCAATCGACTTGTTTCCATCCATATCAAATTTTTTCAGCATTTTCTTGATGTACTTAGTTTGATTGATGAAAATTCCTTCCTTAGATTGTTTGATTTAAAGTCCGAGAAAGTAGTTCAATTCTTCCATCATGCTCATCTCATATTCACTCTGCATTAATTCAGTGAATTCTTCGCAAAGACGATTGTCAGTAGCACCGAAAATAATATCATTTACATAAATCTGCACTACTAACATATCTTTGTTTTTCTTTTTCAAAAATAAGGTTGTATCAACATTCCCTCTAGAAAATTCGTGATCTAATAGAAATTTGATAAGTCTTTCATACCGTGCTCTAGGGGCTTGTTTTAGACCATAAAGTGCTTTATTTAATTTGTAAACATGGTTGGGGTATTAATGATTTTCAAAATCAGAAGGTTGTTCTACATAAACCTCCTCATTAATATACCCATTCAAGAAAATATTTTTTACATCCATTTGAAATAATTTGAAATCTTTAAAACACGCAAATGCTAGTAACAATCTAATTGCCTCAAGTCTAGCCACAGGAGCAAAGGTCTCATCAAAATCTATACCTTCTTCTTGATTATAGCCCTTTGCTACTAGTCTAGCTTTGTTTCTAACCACAACTCCATTTTCATCAAGTTTATTTTTGTACACCCATTTAGTTCCAATTATTGAGTATTCAGAGGGTCTTTCAACTAAGTTCCATACTTTGTTTCTTGTAAATTATTTAAGTTCTCTTGCATGGCATTTATCTAATTTACATCACTTTCATCTTCTTCAATATTTTTAGATTCTAAATGTGAAACAAAAGCAAGATGATTATTTAAGTTTCTAAGAGAGGCTCTTGTTTTAACAGGTTGAGATGGATCATCTAAGATTAACTCTTTAGGGTGACCGTGAGCATACCTCCAAGCCTTTGTTAGTCCATGTTCAGCAATTACCTCTTGGCTTGTTGAAGTCTCTTCAACTTGTTTTGGTTCATCCTCTTGTAAAGTCATGTCATCCATCTTTTCTTCAAGTATCCCTGTATCATCATCAAAAGCTACTCTCTTGCTAGAAGAAGCATCATTAGTCTCATCAAAAACAACATGAATAGATTCTTCAATAACAAGAGTTCTTTTGTTGAAAACTCTATATGCCCTACTTGATGTAGAGTATCCCAAAAAGATACTTTCATCAGATTTGGAATCAAATTTTCCTAAGTTATCTTTGCCTTTATTATGAATAAAACATCTACAACCAAAAACATGAAAGTAGTTTACTTTGGGCTTTCTATCTCTCCAAAGTTCATAAGGTGTTTTCTTTATTATTGGTCTCAATAAAACTCTATTTAGTATATAACATAATGCGTTAATAGCTTCACCCCAAAAATACTTTGGAAGATCACTTTCACATAGCATGGTCCTAGCTATTTCCTCTAGGGTTCTATTCTTTCTTTCCACCACTCCATTTTGTTGTGGAGTCCTAGGTGCAGAAAAATTATGAGTTATCCCCTTTTTACTACAAAATTTTTCAAATAGATGATTTTCAAATTCCGTTCCATGATCACTCCTAATAGCTATAACTGAAGCATTTCATGTGTTAGTCACTTCCTTATAAAATTTCTGAAAATGCTTTATCTTTATAAGCTAAAAACATGATCCATGTGTATCTAGAAAAATCATCTACAATGACAAGACCATACTTGTTTCCACCAAGGCTTGTGGTCCTAGTTGGTCTAAAAAGATCCATGTGAAGTAGCTCAAGGGGTCTAATAGTAGAGACACAATTTATAGATTTAAAAGTTCTAGATTATTTGCCAAATTGACACGCTCTACAAATTTTATTTCTCTCAAATTTTAGCTTTGACAAACCAATCACAAAATATCTTTTAACTAATTTAGATAGTGTATCCATACTTGTATGATCTAATTTACGGTGCCATAACCAACTTGCATCATTGACCTTAGTATCACTAGCCACTAAGCAGCGGCTATTTTTGGCAAGATCTTCAAGATCTACTACATAAACATTGCCACGTCTTAGTCCTTTGAACACTAAGCTATTGTCAATTGAGTTGGTTATGATGCATAAAGATGGCTTAAACAGAACATCAAAACCTCTATTACATAATTGACTAACGCTAAGTAAGTTATGCTTAAGACCATCTACAAACCGAACATTATCAACAAAGATTGAAGGTGTAATTTGTATTTTACCGATACCAATGATGTGACCTTGGTTATTGTCTCCAAAAGTCACCGCACCTCCTTTTTTAGACTCTAGGGTGAAGAATTGCTCCCTGTCACCCGTCATGTGTCTTGAGCAGCCACTATCCAAGTACTAACAGTGTTTATTGAGCTTGGCTGCAAGATACTCCTACACAAAGAAATCATACAATCTTAGGTACCCAAGTTTTCTTGGATCCTTCAAGGTTAGTTAAGTTGGTTCCTTTTGGAATCCAAATCTTTTTAATTATTCTTTTAGCTTCTATTTTTCTAAGGTTACATATATTAGCTTTATGTCCTACTTTACCACAACAAAAATAAGTTACATTTTTAGTTTTACTTTCACCGGCTTTTACAAAGAAGTTTTTGAGAAATTTTTGCTTGTTCTTGGGCTTATACACTAATCCGGCTTTATTAAACACAGCTCTTTGACTATTAAGAATCATATCAAGTTTTTCAGAGCTATAGGTAAATTTCTCAACAATAGATTTATATTTTTCTAGTTCTTTTGTTAAGTTCAGTTTTTCTATTTTTAGTAAGTTTAAATCTTTTGTAAAGTTATCTTTTAGAGTTTGATTACTATTTTTAAGTTCTGAAATTTCCTTAGTTAGTCTTTCTTTATCTTTAATTAAGGTACTAGTTTTTTGAGTTAACAATTGGTTGCTTGTTTTAAGTTCTAAGTTTTTTTTGATGATAGAGTCCTTATCCTTAATTAATTTATCATTTTTATGAATGTAGGATTGATTAGTTAGCTTCAATTCTTTGTTTTTAAGGTTTATTGACCTATATTCAACCATTAGTTCATTAAAGGCATCATACAATTCTTCAACGGTAAAATCTAAGTGTGTTTCAGATATTACCTTATTTTTGTTTGCCATAAAGCAGAAATTGGCCTTTTTCTCTTGTTCCTCTACTGATGATGATGATGATTTATCGGAGTCAGTCCAGGTAGTGACAAGAGCTTTCTTCTTCTTGTACTTGTTGCCTTTCTTCAGTAAGGGGCAGTCGGCTCTGAAATGATTGGGCTTCTTGCATTCATAGCATCCGGTTCCCTCACTTTCCTTTTCCTTACCTTTATCCTTGTAGAAGGAACTCGAGGGAACTCTCTTCTTATGGAAGGGCTTCTTTCTATTGATGAATTTTCTGAATTTTCGCACAAGAAGAGCTTCTTCTTCATCTTCCTCATTGTCTTTTTCTTCACTGCTGCTACTGCAAGATAGATCTTTGTTAGAAGAAGTAGACTTGAGGGCAATTACCTTTTTTCTTATGGGAGGATTCTTCTTCGCTGCATTGTTTCATTGTGAGCTCATGCGTCATTAGAGATCCAAGAAGTTCCTTGAGTGGCAGCTTGTTCAAATCTTTTGCTTCTTGGATTGCCGTGACCTTGGCTTCCCTGATCTTGGTAAAGAGCGAAGAATTTTTCTGACAAGATCACTATTAGTATAACTCTTGCCAAGGCTTTTTAAGTCATTGATAATATCAGTAAATCTTGTGAACATGCAAGAAATGGTTTCATTAGACTCCATTTTAAATAGTTCATATTTGTGTACTAGCATGTTAATTTTAGATTCTTTGACTTGATTTGTGCCCTCGTGGGTCACTGCAAGTCTATCCCATATCTCTTTTGCAGAATTACAAGTAGAGATTCTATTGAATTCATTAGGGTCTAAGGCACAATAAAGAACATTCATTGCTTTGGCATTTAGTTGTGCCTTCCTTCTATCATTATCATCCCAATCTTTTTCAAGCTTGGGTATAGCAATGTTATCAACATAGATAGAAGAAATATATGGTCCATTAATTATGATGCTCCAAACATCATAATCTTGGGCTTGGATAAAGTTCCTCATTCTAGCCTTCCAATAGGTATAGTTAGCTCCATTGAACAATGGAGGCCTATTGGTGAATTGCCCCTCACTAAGGAAAGATCCAAAAGGGGTTGTCATCTTAATCTTTTACTCTTTTTAAGCATTGGAACACCAATCGATATGAGAGCATCAACCGATAAGAGATACCACTTGTTGCCCAAGGAGACAACCCAGGAAGAGGGCGAATTGGGTTTTAATTAAATATTGACCAATTAAAAATATAATGAGTAATTAACTGAATCTATTGCAAGCAAATTAGTTAGTTTATTAGATGTAGTGAGTGAAGAGAGAGAAAGAGACAACAACCAGTACAAACACAGAAAAGTTTATAGTGGTTCGAAGACAACTCTTGCTCCTACGTCCACTCCCCAAGCCGCACTTGAGTGTTCACTATAATCTCTAGAATTACAGCCAGTTGTTTTACAAGCTCACAACCCAACTTGTTGTTTTCACGAAATTACAACGAACTCGGTCGGTTTTCACAGGCTCACCGACTAGAACCACCGATTATTTTTCCGAGTTCACAATCATACCCAGTTGGTTTTTTCCGGTTCACCAACCACAACTGTTGGACATATTCTGCCGCTATGCGGGCCATACCTTGCGGGGTCCCTGAGCAGCACAGGGAGGATCACTGTCAGCATGTCCTGCCGCCTGCCAACGGCGATGGCTTGGTTAGTAGGTGGGTTATACCCGAGGGTCCCTGAATCCATGGCGAGGCCAGGTCGGAGTCCGAGGTGGGCGAGGCCTGGTCGGAGTCGACTCGTGGCGCTGCCTTTGGTGGGGTTTAAGGAAATAGTGTTGCGCCTTCACTAACACCGGTCGGTTTTGGTGTAATGATAGCGCTTGATCCTGACAACTGGTATCAGAGCCAGAGGTCTCGAGTTCGAAACCCAGGCATCGCGTTGGGGGGGGGAATGTTGGACATATTCTGCCGCTGTGCGGGCCATACCTTGCGGGGTCCCTGAGCAGCACAGGAAGGATCACTGTCAGCATGTCCTACCGTCTGCCAACGACGATGGCTTGGTTAGTAGGTGGGTTATACCCGAGGGTCCCTGAATCCATGGCGAGGCCAGGTCGGAGTCCGGGGTGGGCGACGCCTGGTCGGAGTCGACTCGTGGCGCTGCCTTTGGTGGGGTTTAAGGAAATAGAGTTGCGCCTTCACTAACACCGGTCGGTTTTGGTGTAATGGTAGCGCTTGATCCTGACAACAACCTTACACCGTTGGTTTTATCTTTAGCTCACCAACAAACCTTACAACCCTTGATTCAATCTCCTGATTGAATCAAGTAAGAAAAACAAAGTTTGAAAATTCATAAAGAAAGCTTCTA
This sequence comes from Phoenix dactylifera, assembly GCF_009389715.1. Lineage (NCBI taxonomy): Eukaryota > Viridiplantae > Streptophyta > Magnoliopsida > Arecales > Arecaceae > Phoenix > Phoenix dactylifera. The sequence goes on from NW_024067849.1 coordinate 355,429, forward strand.
AAATGCAGATGTGAGAACAATATAAGCAAAGTAAAGTTAGAAGCCCTTAAACAGATTTTAGATGAGGAAGTAGGAGCTTCTCGATTTCTGAGTCTCCTCTTGAAAGCACTGAAAGTTGGAGGACGGTAGTAGAGCCTTGAATGTGAAGGAAGCACTTCTCGGATTGAGTTGAATGCACCTCTTCCTTCTTTTGCTTGTATTTACTCTAAAGAAGCTCTTGGTAGATGAAATGCTTTAATGCTCAGATGGAATAGCTCTCTCGTTGTCTACTACTGTTCATTCTGGCTATGTAAATGGTTTCATTCAAAAACTAGCCGTTAGAGAGAGATTTGGAGCCATTCTGTCTCGTATGCACATCCTGACAATATATCTATTGGGATTGGAGTCGACTCGTGCAATCTGGAGTCGACTCAGCTGTTGCTGGAGTCGACTCACACTTTACTGGAGACAACTCGCCCATTGTTCAGAATTTGAATTAAAGTGCTTGTCCCGTCCTGGAGTCGAGTCAGACCAAACCTCAAGTCGACTCGCCAACATCTGGAGATGACTCGGGCATTTAGAAGTCGGCTCGTTCTCAGGGTTCTAGAAATCCATCTTTTTGTTTTTCTTCCTCGAGTCGACTTGGGTTTTCTTGGAGTCGACTCGGCTGTCTTGAGAGGCGACTCGAGATCTTCGGAAGACGACTCGTTCTCAGAGTCCGAAAAACTGATTCTCTGTCTATTGAACTGATCTGCCTCGGAGTCGACTCGCGCTTTGTTGGAGTTGACTCGGCTGACTTGGGGGTCGACTCTGGAACTCTTAGAGTCGACTCGTTCACAGAATTTCCGAGATTGGTTCTCTGCCTTTCAGACTGCTTTCCTCTGGGAGTCGACTCGGACATAACTAGGAGTCGACTCGCCAAACGTCGGAGTCGACTCGTAATCTTCTGGAGTCAACTCGATAACAGGGTCTAAAATCCATCGTTCTGTCATTCTGTCTGTTACCCTTTGTAGTCGACTCGAAACCATCGGGAGTCGACTCGGTAAGCATCGGAGTCGACTCGAAACTTTTTGGAGTCGACTCGCTGATAGGGTCTGAAACTCTTCTTTCTGTCTTTCTGTCTGTTCTCAGTCGGAGTCGACTTGTAGAGTACCGGAGTCGACTCGAGCTTGTGCCAGAACCTTTAAACCACTCGGAGTCGACTCGTAATCTTCCGGAGTCGACTCGGGATGCAGACTTTGGTTCAAATTGAGTCCAATACTTATCCAAATTACTTTAAACTAGAGCTTGAGGCACTTAACTAGAAATTCACACATATTTGCCTGAAACACTAGATTGAATTCATTAGTACAATATAAAATATACTCAAATGCTTTGAGCTCATCACAATCAAATAGGGGTTTACTCAATCACTCCACATCAGATAATGGAATATTTCTAGGATACTCATCAACTAGCAAAGCCTATAGGGTATTTAATAAAAGAACATTTGTTGTTGAGAAATCAGTACATGTAGTTTTTGATGAGAATTCTAGTCATTCACTTAGGATGGATGAACCTGAAGATGACACAGAAATTCTGGAAAATAAGATTGAAAGAATAACTTTTGAAGATTCATCCCATTCCAACAATAAAGAAGATGTTGAACAAGTTGAGAATGAAGTAGTTGAAGAACTAGATCATAATCTACCTAAGGAGTGGAGATATGCAGCTATCTTAAAGAACTAATTATAGGTGATCCAGCACATCAAATTAAGATAAGGGCATCTCTTAGAATTGCAAATAACTACTCAACCTTTGTCTCTCAAATTGAACCAAAGATCCTAGAAGAAGCAGAAGAAGATGCAAATTGGGTTAATGCAATGTAAGCAGAACTAAACCAATTTACAAGAAACAATGTTTGGAAACTAATTGAAAGACCTAAAAATTATCCCGTAATAGGTACAAAATGAGTCTTCAGAAATAAGTTAGATGAAAATGGAGTTTGTTGCCCAAGGTGACAATCCAAGAGGGGGGGTGAATTGGTTTCTTCTATATTTTGATGCTTTAAACGTTTTCTTAATTAAGTGCGGTGGATGCTTTCTTAAGCTATTTGAGTGAGTTAAACTAACGCAAGAGTAGAAGATGATGCAAAAGTAAATGAAAACACAAGCATAACACAAACACAACAATATATAATGGTTCGGTGCTCTCCTTAGCACCTACGTCCACTCCCCAAGCGTCCCCTTGGGAATTCATTATAATCTCGCAGATTACAGTTGGATTGTTTTCCGGGCTCACAATCCAAAAACCTTTGTTGGTTTTACGGGCTCACCAACGAACCTATACACTTTGGTTTTCCGGGTTCACCAAAAACCTTTGTTGGTTTTGCGGGCTCACCAACTAACCTTTACACTTTGGTTTTCCGGATTCACCAAAAACCTTTGTTGGTTTTGCGGGCTCACCAACGAACCTTTACAAAGTGTTTAATTAACAAAAGGAAGGATTCAAACTCCTAAATGAGCATATGAAACAATATAAGCTACAAGGAAGAGTTAGAAAGTATTTATCGCTTTGAAGTCGCTTTGCTCTTCTTTGTCAAGGATGTTTCACTCTTTAAAGGGGATGGAGCTCTTGATGCCTCTTTGAATCTGCTCAATCCCTTTCTTTGATTCTTGAATGAAGCTCTTGATGAAGAAGATTAGGGCACTTTTGTATTCTTGGGTACTCTTTGATATTCAACTCAAAAGTTATTCTCTCTGATGAATAGTGCCCCTTTAAATAGCTTCCCACCTTCTTTGGTCAAGCCCCAATGGTTAGAATTCAAAAACTAGCCGTTACTGACCTTGGGAAGGACAAAAAGTACATCTGCAGAACTAGCCGTTACTGTTCAGCCCGTGTTTGGGTCGGCTCAACCTGTCCTTGGGTCGACCCAACTTTGCCTTGGGTCGACTCAAACATTTCTTGGGTCGACCCTCTCAGAGAACACAGAAACCTCAATTTCAGCCTTTCTTCCCATGGGTCGACCCAACCATTCTTTGGGTCGACTCAAAGTTCACTTGGGTCGACTCAAATTCTTCTTGGGTCGACCCTCTCAGTAATTTCAGAGAACCGTTTTCTGTCTGTCTTTCTGTCTTGCCCTTTGGGTCGACCCTCTCAGAGTTTGGGTCGACTCAAGCTTGGGTCGACTCAACCACTGTGTGGGTCGACCCTCTCAGTGAATCCAGAGAGCATTCTTCCTTTGCATTTTGAGGTTCTTTGGAGGTTGGGTCGACTCATGCTTACCTTGGGTCGACCCAACTCACTGTTCATTTGTGCTGTTTTTGCAGGAGTGTGCCAGATGATTCCTAGATGTGCCGGGGTCGACCCAATCAACCTATGGGTCGACTCAATCCACACTTTGCTGCATTCTCAAGGTTAGATTCATCCAAATGAACAAGACCATATAGATATTTTCAATTAAACAAATGTACTGAGAGTAATGAACTTATAAATGAAGTATCAATTTAACTTATAGCATGCTCTAGATAATTACTTGTTAATCATCAAAATAACACTATCATCCTCAGAGTTGTTATAAGAAATAAGGCTAGGCTCGTAGCAAAGGGGTATAACCAAAAAGAAGGAACAGACTTTGATGAAATCTTTGTTCCAGTAGCTAGATTAGAGGCCATCAGATTGTTGCTTGCCTTTGCCACTTCTATAGACTTCAAATTATATTAAATGGATGTCAAAAGTGCCTTTCTAAATGGATATATAACTGAAAAAGTATATGTAGAACAACCTCCAGGATTTGAAGATCACATGTACTCTAATCATGTATTTAAACTTAATAAGGCACTCTATGGTCTAAAACAGGCACCAAGAGCCTGGTATGATAGATTAAGTAAATTTTTATTAAAAAACAAATTCACCAGAGGACATGTTGATCCTACTTTATTTTCGAAAAGAAAAGATAAGGACATGTTGATAGTACAAATCTATATATATGACATTATATTTGGAGCTACTAGCAACAATTTATGTCAAGAATTTGCAGAATTAATGCAAAGTGAATTTGAAATGAGTATGATGGGTGAACTAAATTTCTTCCTGGGATTACAAATCAAACAACTAAAGGATGGAATATTTATTAATCAAGCCAATTATCTCAAAGAAATGTTAAGAAAATTTGGGTTGGAAACCAATAAGTCCATAGGCACGCCCATGAGCTCGTCATGCAAATTAGACAAAGATGAGAAAGGTAAGAGTGTAGATCAAAAGCTCTATACGGATATGATTGGATCCCTTTTGTATCTTACCGCAAGTAGGCCAGATATTATGTTTAGTGTACGCATATGTGCCAGATTTCAATCAAATCCAAAAGAGTCACACCTACTTGCAGTTAAAAGAATTTTTAAATATCTAGTTGGTACTCAGTATATAGGGTCATGGTACTCAAAAAATTCTAATTTGAAATTAATAGGATACACATATGCTGACTTTGGAGGATTTAATTAGATAGAAAAAGCACTAGTGGCACTTGTCAACTTTTAGGTGAAAATTTGTTTTCATGGTTTAGTAAGAAGCAAAACTCAGTTGCATTATCAACGGCGGAAACCAAATATATTGCAGCCGGAAGTGGTTGTGCTCAAATCTTATGGATTAAACAACAATTAGAAGATTATGGGATTAAACAAACAAAAATACCCATTAACTGTGATAATACTAGTGCTATAAATTTATCTAAGAATCCAGTTCAACACTCAAGAACTAAACATATTAAAATACGACATCACTTTTTAAGGGATCATGTCTCAAATGGAGATATATCACTCGATTTTGTGTGCACCGATGATCAATTAGCCGATTTTTTTACGAAATCCTTAAGTGAAGATAGGTTCTGTATTCTTAGAAGAAAACTGGAAGTAATTGATCCCTTTCAATAATCTTGCTTTCACTTCCCTCAATTCATTCTTTCATGACCTGATTTTCAATCAAATTGCGCCCTCATGACTATTTTGCAAAGGTAAAAGTCAATCAAACTAATTCTAAAACCTTTTGGACTAACCATTACAAATGGTTTGAAGAAAAGCAGATCTCGAGCCGACTCGAGAAGAATCCGAGTCGACTCGGTTGCGAGTCGTCTCTAGCTATTGCGTGAGACGTCTCGAGGTCAAACTCACAGTGCCCTATGTTTGCCGAGTCATCTCGAACTCTTGTGCGAGACGTCTCGAAAAAAGCTGATGTTGTCGAGTCATCTCAAGGACGGGCGGATGAATTTTTTTTTTTAGAAAAAAGCTATACTCACTAAAGCTTGAGTTGACTCACCAATAGGACACCTACTTGAACAACAAGCAAATTGTTCGTCTTCCGAAAACTCCCTCAACCCCTCTCCCTTCGTGCCCTAGCTCTCCACCGTCTCTCTTCAATTCAAAAAAAAAAAAAAAACTCAAGATCTTCCGTGTTTTCACCAAATCTTCGCACCGATGACACCTAGGAAGAAGCTCACATTTCGAAGGAAGAGATCTGCAGAAATGGTTCAAGAGGAAGGGAAATCCACATGAAGAAGAATCAGTTCGCCAGAACCCACCGTTCCGATCTTGCCTTCGCCTTCGGCCGAGAGAGTTGTAACCAAAGATAGGAGGATTGACTTTGAGTTTCTAGCAAGAGAAAGATTTACAGTAGGAGAAAAGTTGAAAGCCTTGGGTTGGGACTACATGTGCTCGTTGAACTTACCCAACTACCCTGACCTTGTTAGAGATTTTTACCAATCCTTGAAGGCCGATATCCAGATAGGAACTCTGACTTGTTCTGTTAGAGGAACCAAAATCATAGTAATTGAGCAACTGGTTGCTCGAGTTTTGAAAATGCCGAATGAAGGACTTTCCCCTACAGAACATGGTGACAAAAAGAGTGCACTTAAAGCAATTCTGGGAAAGAATGACATAGGTCCCTTAGAAAGTATTACAGCAATCCAACTGCCTGTAGAAATGAGGCTACTCCACAGTATCTTAGCAAGAATTCTATTCCCTAAGATGGAATGTTTTGAGAGGCTGACTGAGAGAGACATTGTGGTTATGTATTCTGTGTTAAAGGGCATTCAGTTGAACTTACCAAGAATGATGATGATCTATATGAGAGAGGCAGCCATAAAAAGCAGGCTAAGTCTACCCTATGGAATGGCTCTCACTTTACCGTTCAGAGTTTTTAAAATTATCGTCCCTGAAAAGGAGCCACAGATAGTACTCCATAATGCTGATGTATATAATAAAAAATCCTTGCACATAATGGGGTTCAGAAAAATAAATAGGAAATGGCAACGAAAAGGATCTAGACACTTGGAAGAAGGTGAGTCTAGCCGAGCACGAGCACAGGCTGTACCTAACTCACCTTCATCACCTGACTCTCCTTATAGCTCATCTTCTGAATCATCTAGACAGCCAGCAAAATCTCCTATGGGATTGGATGATGATCAAATTAAGAAAATGGCAAAAATGATTGCGGATGAAGTGAATAACAAACTAACCGACAAGATAGAACAGAAAATTCAGAAGATTGAGGCCATAGAAGCCAGACTCCAGCACCTTGAGACAGAAGTAGAAAGGATTGCCAATGGTCTAGGGAGACAGTTAGCAGCATCATCTTCCAGAGGTCATGCTTCTAGAGGGGGAGCCGGCTAGACCACAACATACAAAGATTGCCTCTCGTACTAGATATCTTAGGCATTTTTCTAGAGGTCCTCCTTCTAGGGCTAGTAGTCCTGAAAACAATACCTCAGATGACGAATAGGATTACTGGTGTGCCTACTGCTTTAACTACTAACTCATGTTAGATCTTTTTCTACACAAGTGATGTACTTTTTGAACCTACTTCAACATCACAAATGTATACAACATTTTGATGAAATGAAATGATCAATTTCTTTCTCATCTTCTCTGTATCTTATGATCACTGCACTCCTTTAATATATTTTACTGATGACAAAAAGGGGGAGAAGAGTTAGGAAGAGAAGAATTAAGTATGAATGGTAAAGGAGGCAAATTAAATGCACTAACTTAGGGGGAGCTAAGTGAACGATGTTTACACAAATTAAGGGGAAGAAAAGCTTCATCATGGATGTAAAGACTCACAATGGCTAAACAATAAAATTCACATAACTACACAATTCCAAGTGAAAGGGGGAGCATTATAATATTGAAGTTTGTTGCTCACACCTTTCATATCTCAGATAAATTAAAAAATGAGCATACATTCTTGATTGGATTTGTTTATGTAATTAATACTTGGTTGCAATTACTCAATATTTTGTCATCATCAAAAAGGGAAAGATTGCTGAGTAATTGATTGATCCCCTACTTGGTTTTGATGTGCCAAAATATTTTGAGTATATTCCTTGTTGGACTAACAATTTTAAATAAGTATTTTCAAGGTAACAATGCTATCACTTCAAAAGAATATCTTAGAAAATGGTTCATGGATCTTAAACTCAAGTGTTGGAACCATTCAAGCATTTTCCAGAACTAGAGTCGACTCCCAGGAAGTACAAGTCGACTCCGGCACAAGATTGGCATACTGGCACACCCTCGAGCCGTCTCCACAAAGCGCGAGTCGACTCTCTCAGGCAGACAGAAAAAAATATTTCGGATCGCAAAGCACGAGTCGATTGAGTCAAGCTCGAGCCGTCTTCCATCTTTCGGATGAAGCGCGAGACGACTCCCGACTGTTACGAGACGACTCTCTCAGGCAGACAGAAAGTGTATTTCAAGTCGCAAGGCATGAGTCGACTCGAGACAAGTGCGAGGCGTCTCCCATCTTTCGGACGAAGCGCGAGTCGACTCCTAACTACTACGAGTCGACTCTCTCGGACAAAGGCAGAGAACTCCTTTTTTGTGGACCAAGATGCAAGACGACTCCCGAACCGCGCGAGCCGACTCCAACAAGAATCAACTGATAACTTGTCAGAGGGATCCCGAGGCAGAGCCGACTCCAGAATCATGCGAGACGTCTTCCACTTTAGTCGAGTCGACTCCTGGACGGGCGAGACGACTCCAGCTTCAACGAACATTTTGTTAGAATTGCCAGGCACGACAAAACGGCTACTCTTTTGTGCCTAACGGCTAGTTTTTCAAATTGAAGCTATAAGAAGATCCGTTCTAAGTGGAATAGTAATGAAAATGAAAAATCCAAATAAAGAAGATCAAGCAAATCGTTTGAAACAAGAGCTCAAAGGACATTCGAAAGAAAAATCGGGAGAAAGCTACTCTTCATCGAGAAACCACTCTTTGTCTGCACTAAAGCCAAAATAGAAAGATCCTCCATTGCTGTTTGACTTGGGAAAGGATCTAGAAGAAAAGAAGCAGCATCTCGATCGGCTAAAATTATCTGAGAAGCTTCTTTTTGCTGTTTTCATTAAAATTGTTTTATCTACTTTCTTAGAAGCTTGTATTTATACATTCATTCTTATATTTGGGTGCTTGATTCAATCAAGGGATTGAATCAGGAGGTCTAAGGTTGTAGTTGGTGATCCTTTGTGAAAACCAACTAGGTTGTTTGTGAGCCCGAGTAAAACAAACGAGGTGGTTCGTTGTGAGCCGGTAAAACAACAAGTTTAGTTATAAACTTGTAAAACAACCGTGCTGTAATTCTAGGATTATAGTGAAAATCTCAAGTGGAACTTGGAGAGTGGACGTAGAAGCAAGGTTGGCTCCGAACCACTACAAATCTTGTGTCCTTGTGCTGTGTTATCATTTCTCTATCTTTATTCCACTAACAATCCAGACTGACACTTTAGATTAATCACAAGTTAAAATTCCACATTTTAATTAAGGCCCAATTCACCCCCCCCCCCCTTGGGCTGCCTACTGGGCAATAAAACCCAAAAAGAAGAGTGTTGATTAGAAATCCTAAGTGACTTCAAGAGCTCAACCAACCCATTAAAGAGTGAAGCAACTTCAGCAAAGAAAAGAAAAGCATCTTCAAAGCGATATCAATTCTCTTTTCTTTTCTTTAGTGCATATTTATTTTATTTGCTCATTTAAGGAACTTTAAATTCTGAATTACTTATACTCTTTATGAGGTTTTTGTTGGTAAGCCCGTAAAACCAACTGTGAAGCTTTTTGTTGGTGGGCCTGTAAAACCAACTGTGAGGATTTTGTTGGTGAGCCCGAAAAACTAACTGTGAGGATTTTTGGATTGTGAACTCGGTAAAACAATCCAACTGTAATCCATGGGATTATAGCGAATTTCCAAGGGGACGCTTGGGGAGTAGATGTAGGTGCCTTGGAGTGTACCGAACCACTATACTTGCTTGTGTTTGCATTGTGTTTCTTTGTGCTTCTTGCTTTACTTTTCTCCTTGCATTGTGTACTTTCTCTAGCTTAATTTCTTAACTAATTTACTTGTGATTGCCTAGAGTTTACTTACATTTGCTTCCACTGCATTTATTCCTTTCACATAGGTTAAATTGTGCATTTATTTATAAATTAATTTGGGGTCATAATTCTTAGAAAATCCAATTCACCCTCCTCTTGGGTTGTCACCTTGGGCAACATCAAACCTATAAAAGGAGGTTTATACCTCATATTGCAGCAAAGAAAAAAAGAAAGGAAGAGAGATCCATAGAGTTTGAAGAGAAATCAAGAGAGTATTGTGCTTACAAGTGAAAATTCTTTCTTGTTGAGAAATTGAGTGTAGTGCTTTTATTCTTGTTATTTTTGATTAAGTATTATAAAAGAGTTGTGGAGCTCTTGTTAGCTTGAGTGATAGAGAGTAATTGCTAGGAAGGATTGTACTCTAGATAAACAAGAAAATGTTTAAGAAAGTAGATCAACCAAGGGTTAGCTCGGGTATCACCAAGTGTAAAGGTTGCTTACACCCGGAAGACAAGCGGTTTGTAAAGCTTTGGATAAGCATAGTGGATTAAATCTCGGAAAGAAGTTCTGAGGAGTGGATGTAGGCTCACAAGAAGACCGAACTACTATAAATCATTGCGTATTACTTTTCTGACCTTCTCTCTTTATTTTTCTATACTTAGGTACATATTTATGATTATTACTTGCTATATTTGTTGTATCTAATTTATTTCATTAGATTCAAAAACTTGAGGGAATTTGATTTTATTTCTGCAAAATTTTATAAACTCAATTCACCCCTCTCCTCTCGAGTTGCCTAGTTGGGCCAACAATTGGTATTGGAGCAAGGCCCAAAAATTAATTTTAGACTTCACCATCTTTTGAGAAAAGATCTATTGGCAAACTTTTTGAACACCAATATTATTGAAGGGCATTCTACAAACAAACCTACATTTTTCAATGACTCAAACTACATGTATTGGAAAACCCATATGAGAATCTTTTTTGTTGCCTACATATGCAGCCCAAGAGGGGGGGTAAATTGGATTTTTAAATTTCTTCTAAACTAAAATGCAGCGGATAAACCATGATTTCAACTTGAAGGATATAATGTGCTTTAAGCAGTGAATGAATAAAAGCAGAAGTTAAAGTGCAATAGTATAACGAGAAAAGCACACACAAACACAAAGAATTTATAATGGTTCGGTGGTGTAACCCACACCTACGTCCAGTCTCCAAGACTCTTGAAAATTTTACTATAACCACCCAAATTACAGTATGGCTGTTTTTCGAGCTCATAACTCAACTCGCCATTTTTTCGGGACACAACGAACTCAGTCGATTTTGACAGGATCACCAACCACAACCTTAACCTGTTTGTTTTCTGGATTTACAAATAATCCAGTCGGTTTTTACAGGCTCACCAACCAAAATCTTACATAATTATTTTTTGAGTTCACAAACAACCCAGTCGGTTTTCACAGGCTCACCAACCAAAATCTTAAGCTTGTTGAACCCCTGATTCAACAACTTTCAATTAAGGTTTGGTAGAACCTTTCTCAGTTTCAGAGTAAATATAATTGTTACAGCAGAAATAAAGCTAAGTGATAAATGTTGTAATAGGGTAAGTAAAGCTTCAAAATAAATGTAACAATAAAAATAAAACTAAAGCTTTGATGATGGTCGTTGGTTGTAGCTAAAGGTCTTGAATGCACAGCATCAACTTCTCTGTTGAATATTTTAACTAGTTTTCTCACAATATGGTTTTTCCTGAAAGGCTCTTATGTGAGAATTTTTTCTTTTGAAGCTTGGATTTTGGGTGATAAGATATTCTCACTTGTTCCTCTCCCTCGTCTTCTTTTTCTTTTGGTGTTACTTTGAATTTATAGACTGTAAGCTTTTCAAGAAGTACCGAATACCAGTCACACCAAGAAACTATCCGTTGTTCACCCAGAAGAAGTACTATCGAAAATAGCTGTTGGAGCTGTCAGGATGCCATGGGTCCACTCACTAGGTTCGGGGGTCATCCCCTGTACAAAGGGAGACGACTCACTGAGTTTAGAAGTCGGCTCTTTCCTTCAATCCATATAATGTTCCTGCATTTACTTCTAGGGTCGACTCGTCAATGTCGGGAGTCGACTTATGTAGATATTGGGTCGGCTCATCAAACACAAGAGTCGCATCATTCCTTTAGTGCTCATAGATTACCTGCGCTCTCCCAAGGGTTGACTCAATAATGTTGGGGGTCGGCTCATGTATAAATTGAATCGCCTCCCAAAGCACGAGAGTCGGCTCATGTACTCGATTTCAAGCGGTGATTCTTCTCTGTTTCTCTTGAACTACAAAGGGTCGACTCCTTAAACACAAGGATCGGCTCACTCACTTTACAGACAGAATTTTCAAGTTTCTTGATTTTATTTTTCTTGATTCTTTGAAATTTGTATGTGCAACTTTTGTCTAGAGATCTATTTCTTCACATTTAAGCCAACATCATTAGAGTACACATTTAACTCAATTTTTATGTGATTATCAAAATCCATCCTTTAGGATTAACAATCTCTCTCTTTTTGAAGATGTCAAAACTATTGAGTCTAAAAGAATTTAACAGTAATTTTCAGAACATTTTTGCAGTATAGTTTAGAGCAAGAAGGATATTTAGAAAGTTCAAAATATTCAATGAAATTTAGTGTGAGAGCACGTTTTGCGATAAAATTTAGAGCAAAGAAATATTCATAATATGTGCATTATTGACTCTTAAAACTTTCAAAATATGTTTATGATAGAATCTCTCCCTTTATATTATGATTAATCAAATTATGCGTCTCTCCCTATCTCTTGTCATTTATCAATTTTTTTCTATAGGATTGTCTTCAAAGCAGTGTCTCTCTCCTTTTTGAAGTTCTAGGACTTCTCCCCCTTTCCTGAAATTCTTTTACTTCTCCCTAATTTATAAAATTTATGAAATTCTTTTACTTCTCCCCCTTTTTGTCATCAACAAATTGGTGAGGGGTTAGAACATTTTCTATTTATAGATCATGATTGAAGCATCAAGAGTTAAGGAGAATAATTGCATAGGAGGAACAGATTGATAATAATTTAATACTGAAATAGAGTTTTAGTGGGAGTTTCAGTGCCAAGATTTTAAAGCATTTTTACTTAAAAAGATTAGAGCTTTTTGAGTTAGAAATATAGCAGTATTTTAAATATATCATATATGCTTGATCCAACATAGCTTATCATCATACCAAAAGCAATTTGTGAATGTATCAGAGCTAATGTGTTATTGTATCAGATTTTTTGATATCTGTTATTGCATCAGAGCATATTATGATGTTAGAGTTTTAGATGATTTTAACTTAAGAATCAGAGCAAGTTAATTTCAGAATATATTAGATCCTTTTGACTCAGGAGTATGTTTGAGCAGTTGGAGACAATTAAGATATAACAATTGTACTAAAGTCATAGCTCATTGAAAAAAAAACATGTATTTCATTGATAACACTGCTATTTACAACCAAGGTTTACATATAACAAGTAGATGATTGTCTAGAAATACAAAAGATGTGAAGACATTTGGACATTCAAATAGATCTAGGCTAAGCAGGTTGGGAGGAGCTCCACGGATGGGCGGAGGCAGAGCTCGACAAAGATCGATGGAGATGGAGGCTAGGTCGGGGAGGAAAATAGGGACGATGGTCTCTATGGTTGGGGATTTTGTGGGAAGAAAACAGGGATAGGATGCTGGGCTCTAGGTTGGGGGAGGGTTTCGTTATGTCCCATGACGCTTATAAGCATCATCGGTGCTAGCACTATACTTAGGTGTTGGTGTGGGAAGCTTTGGCCTTTGTCGGAGGCCAAAGCGTCGTCATAGTAAGCGTCGTCTTTCCTTAAGATTCTGACGACGGCATGGCTTCGGCTTCCGACGATGTTTATAAATATTGTCTTAATTTTGGATTTCCATAATGCTTACTGGCGTCGTCTTGGTTTAATTTCTGCCAACGCTACCAGAAAACGTCGGCAAATTTTGATGCGGTCACCAAATTGCCGACACTTCTTTTTTGCATTAGCATATAAGAGTTGGAAAATCCTATTTTTGCTGTAGTGCATGAAACTGAATTACGCCACATCAAAATATGTGTTAATTTGACTATGCGTAATTAAATGCTCCAAAATAAGTTGTCAAATCATATTTATAAAATTTATGGATCTTTATATGATGGAGAAATAGGTTTGGTATGGATATTATGTTCCACTCTAGTTTGACTATATGTCTGGCCTAGCCAATAGGGTTGCATGATCAAGAACTAATTTTTTTGAGCTTAGCTAGTTGGGCCTGATCGCAGGCATATTTTCATGTGACTCAAAGTTAGTTTTCTTGCGGGCTTAATAGTTGAAGCTGATCGATAGCCCATAGTGATTGATGGCATGTTTTTTTTTTTTTGCTAGACCGAGTGATCTATACAACATGCGTATGGATGCACCCAATAAAATTAGAAAACAAAATATCATGGAGCTTCCGAAGCAGCTCTCCATCCCCTGCTCATAGGGTACTACTGGCATGGTTAGCCACAAACGTGGCCACCTAATTCGCAGCCCCGTTGGCTTCTCTAAATACATGCTTCGTCTGTACCACCCATCCGTCCCTCATCATCATCCAGATATCGCGAATTAAGGGATGGTCAGCAGCACCGACCTTCGGATCCCCCGGATCTAGCTAATGACCGTAGCCGAGTCACCCTCCAAAATGACTGAATTAGTTGAGAGCACATACTGAGCGTGTCGAAGATCCGCCCAGGCAACTCTCAGCTCTGCTCCAGGAACCGTGCAGTCAAATAACTAACAGCCTCCCGCCGCCACGACCCTAGATTCGGATCCCTAATGACGAAACCCGCTCCACCCTTTGTGCCCTCATCCAGCACCGATCCATCAAAATTGACCTTGAGGAAGCTTGGGGTGGGAGCTCCCAGGTGAAAAACACCGTACGAGAAGCTGCCGAGGCAGAATGAGAACCCCAGATATCCCGAGCTATCAAAAGTTCTTCTAAGGAGGAAACATGACTAATCTCTGCCGTCTGCGCCCGGGCGCTCTCCGCCACGAGCCTTGGCGACATGCTCTACTCGCCGAAGGTTCGAGCATTCCTTTCCAGCCATATCTGCACTACAACAAAAAAGGCGTTTGCCGACTCTAAATTGCCGACGCTAGATAAAAGCGTCGGTAATTTTTTTTCTTGCAACAGTAAATGCCGACGCTTTGAGAAAACGTCGGAAAAAAATCTTCCGCCGACGCTTTTTATGGAATCACCGATGCTTATAAGCGTCGGCATAAGGGAGAAATTCGACGACGCTTATAAGCGTCGTCGGACTTCATATCTCCCACGACAAAACCCGATCGACTCTCTCCCTCCGCAGCCTTAAATCCCTTATCCCTAGCTAGCTCACGCCGACCGACTCCCCCCTCCCTCCGCCGATCTCAGCCATTCCCCTCCTTCGAGCGACCCCAAATCGCGTTCCTCCGCCGCATCTCCTTCCCCTCCTCCCCCTCTCAATTGGCCTCCTCCCTGTGGATATCTCCCGCCTCCTCCGCCGCAGATAGGCATCACGCGGCGTTTGAAGTTTGGAGCCGGCAAGGACAGGGACAAGGCCAGGTTTGGGATCTTCTTCTCTTGCTTCGATCTTTAAATTCTAGATGTTCTGGATCTTTAAATCCGTGCTCGCTTCTCGTCACCACACGTCCTCCGTCGTTGCTCCCGTGTCTATCTTTCCTTTCTTTCCCCACCTCTCGCCCGCTCTGTCGATCTTGATCGCAATCTCGACAGAAAGAAGGAGAAAATGGTGATGTTTACGGTGACTCGAAAGGAGACGTCTCCTTTTGAGGGGCAGAAGCCCGGGACTTCGGGCCTCAGAAAGAAGGTAATGATCGCCTATCGTAGATCTAGGGTTTCTTTGTTCATTTTTCTTTTTCCCTTGTAGATCTTGAGTCCTAACATAGGTGTTAGGAGCTCGCAGCCTAACACATCTGCAAGCATCCCCATGCTTGTGCAATATTTTGGCTTGAACACGTGCCCAATGTTGTCAATCTGGGATAGGCATTGAATTGATAGGTTTATGTCCAGTCCAAAATGTTCTAATTGTCTGCTCCATTTTAGTTGAATTAAACAATGCTGCTATAGTTTTTGTTAGCTGATGGTGCTTTAATATTAAAGTTTTACTACATTAAATGCCCTAGTGGTTGCAATTAGATTTATTGTTTGGTGATTGAGTGATTCTATGCCAAATTAATGTCATTCGCTTGAACCTTGGCTGATGCTTTCAGCACAGTCTTTTAATAAATCAAACATGCCACTGATATGCAACCTGGCCTATCTGCTTGGAACTTGCTGGTTTGATCTGTTCATATGGATTACTAGAAGAACCAACCTTGCCAAACAATGTCCTGGTGGTTCCAATCAGACCTGATTTAATCAGCTGGTCTGCCAGCTCCTAAACTATTGATGCTCAGAGAATGTCGTTACACATTCAGTGAGTAGACAGACACAATTTATGTTATGTCAGTGGTTCCATGTTTATGCTGGTCTGGCAGCATTTGTTCCTCAAGTTGCAGACATAATAATCTATTCCGTGTTATGATAATCAGAAACAGTTTTTAATATTCTAACAGGTCTTGGATGATGTAATTTTTAGGTTTGGGAAACAAAATAGGTATGCTTCACGCAAGGTCCGAGCAGATACTAGAAAGCGTGTGAAAGGTAGGTTTGTAAAGGCTGGTGAGGCTTGTGACTACGACCCTGTTTTGGCAAAAAGCAATTGAACTAATTTCAAAGTTCTATTTCCCTTTGCAAAGCAACAGGTACTTGGCTCAGGTATAATAATGTTCTTCCAATATGAAGTTTCATTTAAATTTTATAGGCTTGTTCGATCTACAGAGAGCTGAACTTCAATGGCATAAATGCTGGTCATTGTTTTTTGATTGATGAAGCTCCTCCCACTTAATAGGATTCAAAGTTATCTGATATATCATTTTTTTTTTCTGCCTCTATAGAAGCTCTAGAGATGATATATAGGATTCAGATGACGAGACTTCTGCATGAGATTCTTTCGGAAGTTGTTTGCAGAAAGGATAACTTCAATTTTCTAGTTGCTTTCTTAATTTCTTTTTTTCTTCAGCATTTGTTGAACTCGTACAGAGTTCCTTCTCTTGGCCGAGGAGAAACGCAGCCAATTTTAATAAGTCTGTCTGTGAGTAATGGAAAACCTGTGCTTAATAAATGCATTCTATTCTTCGAATGATTTTAATAAAATGCATATGAGTTCTTTAACAGTGTTATCTATTCTTTTGTGAGTGCTAATTTTGAGTTCTTTCGTTGCTTACTGGATGCCATCTGATGCATTCCTCTCATGAGGAGAAAAGTTTCTTTTGGCAAAGAACTTGATAATCGTTTGCTTATTATTTATCTCCACCTTTCCGTATATAATGTCGATTTAAGGCTTGCCATCTTGTGTGATAAATGTGACTTGAGTGGTTCTTGGTCATAAGCATGTTTGGATCAGCACAGCATGGTACGTACTTCTATAAAAGGAGAAATATAACAAGAGGAATGGTTTTCTTTTGCAAGAAAAGAAAACGGTGTATCAGGTAGGACCGCCGAATGATAGCCATCGAAAAATTACGTCATGCACGCTGGTAGAACGGACTGTATGCGGAGTCTCATCCATGCGGTTCATCAAATAAACTCAACAGTCTCAAGAGAAGCCCTTCACATGATGGGGCTTTGATTTTGTAAACAGGGTTTAGAAATTTTAAAAATTATTTTTAAAAAAAAATTAATATTCTAACGACGCTTTGCTAAAATTTCGACCAGAAATCAATTAGCGACGCTTTAAAGCGTCGCTAAAATTTCGACCAGAAATCAATTAGCGATGCTTTTAAGCGTCGTTAGCTACCGACGCTTTAAAGCGTCGTTACTTTACATCTAGCGACGCTTTAAAGCGTCGCTAATTTTGCAATTGCCGACGATAAAAAGCGTCGGGAAAGCCTTCGACGCTTTTCGATGCGTCGGAAAACATTTTCTCCACTGTAGCATAGGCGACGCTTTGCCGACGCTTACGAAAGCGTCGGGATGGTTTTTAGCGACGCATAAAAGCGTCATTAAAGGCCAAAAAATGCGTCGCTAATGACCATTATTCTTGTAGTGCTGGTATGCTGTGCAGGACGCTCTAATCGCCTCTTGGCGTATCAATGGGTTGGCCGACCACCAATGGATGGTCCATAAGAACTGATCCCCCTGAGACCAACCCTTCCATAGCAGCCCCGCCGCACGCCACGCCGTCCTCGCCATGTGCACTGAAACAGTGC
This sequence comes from Phoenix dactylifera, assembly GCF_009389715.1. Lineage (NCBI taxonomy): Eukaryota > Viridiplantae > Streptophyta > Magnoliopsida > Arecales > Arecaceae > Phoenix > Phoenix dactylifera. The sequence goes on from NW_024067849.1 coordinate 373,071, forward strand.
ATTGATGGCATGTTTTGTATTCAAGAAGTAATCTATTTTGGACCTTATCAGGGAATTAATTGTGGCCGTAATTGTAAAAGCCAAAAGAGGGCAGATTTTCAAATATCTTTAATTAAAAATTTATCGGATGTGTTACGTATTATTTTGACATATTAAGTTGTTTCCTTATAAACAAGCTTTTTGTGAATTCCATCATGAATTTGGCAAATTTACTACCATTACAATTGATAATCATATTTTATGTAAATTTGCATTTCTAATACATTTTATCCTTGATGCAATTAGAGGTAGAGATAATTTATTGGGCTGTCAGTTCACCTTTTATCTTTTATCCCTTTTCGGATGCTCGGGATCGAGTAGCTCGGACGAGAAGTGTGCTGGAGAGTTAGCATCTATGTTGTTTGCTAATCCATTATTCCTGAACATCGGAACCATTAGATGAAAGAGAGCGACGACCACAAGATGGCTAGCAACTTAAATTTTGTCTTATACGTGAAAGCTATGTTAGGAAAACATTGTCTAGGTGCGTATTTCACAATCAAGGCTAGAACAGCTATTTGCCCATTGTTTCCATAAATTAGATCCCACGAAGCCCTTGGAATTTTCACGGAGATTCCACCATGAACAAAGGCTGCATCCAGTTGGATATCTCGAGACCAAATCAAACAGGAGCCAACGCCAACTCCTAGGAGCATAGTACTCTCAGACTAAGCCCTCATCCCGTTGTACGCACATATGTATACGACTCCAACCCGCCCTTCACTTCACCACCTCTCAATCCAACCCTCCTTCCACGCCCTCCCCTTCTCATCAGACAGGAAGCCGGAAGAAAGAAAAATGAGCAATACTACCGCTCCTGCCCCTGACCCCTTCGGCAGGGTTGACCATGGCGACAATGCATGGCAGCTGACTGCGTCGACCCTCGTCGGCCTCCAGAGCGTGCCGGGCCTCGTCATCCTCTACGGCAGCATTGTCAAGAAGAAGTGGGCTGTGAACTCGGCCTTCATGGCCCTCTACGCCTTCGCTGCCGTCCTCATCTGCTGGGTGACCTGGGGGTACCACATGTCCTTAATTCGGCGAGAAACTCGTCCCTTTCTTGGGCAAGCCCAACTTCGCCCTCGACCAGCATTCCCTCCTGAAACAGGGTTTTAGTGGCGCGTATCCTGAGGCCACCCTCGTCTTCTTTCAGTTTGTTTTCGCCGCCATCACCGCCATCCTCGTCGCCGGGTCGCTCCTCGGGAGGATGAACTTCCATGCATGAATGCTGTTTGTGCCCCTGTGGATCACCTTCTCCTACACCGTTGGAGCCTTCAGCGTCTGGAACCCCAAAGGGTTCTTGGTTAAGCTCGGGGTAATCGATTTCTGTGGAGGGTACGTGATTCACCTCTCGTCAGGGATCGCCTGATTTACTGCTGCATACTGGGTAAGGATTTCTAGCTATCAACATAAATACATTTTTGTCCACACTCTCTCACTATGTTTCCATATATTGGTCCGGAGTGCTGCCAGTATGTTTGAGTTTATTAAGTTCCGAATTGAGGTGGCCCGGTACAATAATTTGGGAGACCTGTACGGCGAGGATGGATACGGGCACGAGTATTTTGCTGGGAACATGACAAAAGATGGAAGAAATTAAGAGAGAGAGGAAAAATAGGGGCCGGCTTTGCTCTAGTATTTTTATATATTTTTTCATACAAGAAAATGGTCACAACCACATATGGAACTTCTGTTCTTTTAAACATTAATTTTCTTGAGAAGGGTAGAAAACAATTTACATGTCATACAGGACGGACCATGGCTGCAATTTTAACTTTAACCCCTCATTGGGTAGTCTAAAGGTTTGGGCAACCCATTTGGAATGGTCCATGTAGAGGGGCTCTTAGAAGCCTGCAGGCTAGCTGGACGGGCCATCAAGCCAATTCATGCAAGAATATCAAAAGAAGCACATAATGGATAATGGATTGGATGGTATTTTATGGGATTCAGTTAGTTAATTGAGAATTTTATTTAGAGACGAGAGTCTTTATTTTTCCCTTTCCTAAGTCCCATCTGATTACACCCATAACTAATTTCATTCGAGCAAAACCATAAAAAAATAATCCAGTCTATCTGATGAAAATATCACTAGCGACAATACGGCTTAAGAGTTATCATTACTTTACATGACCCTAATAAAATTAGTCATATGAAAATAGCTTCTTCATTGGCTCCATGATTTTTCTGGCGTGCGAAAAATGTAACATAACACGCAGGTGGGGCCTCGGACAAGCAATGACGGAGAGATTTCCACCAAACAATATTCTGCTCATGTTGGCCGGCGCAGGCCTGCTGTGGATGGGTTGGACCGGGTTCAATGGAGGTGGGCCGTATTCGGCAAATGGAGATGCATCTCTCGCCGTTTTGAACACCCACGTGTGTGCTGCCACCAGCCTCCTTGTTTGGCTCCTCCTTGACGACTTCTTCTTCACCAAACCATCCGTCATCGGCGCTGTTCAAGGCATGATCCCTGGACTCGTCTGCATCACGCCCGCTGCAGGTAATCCTTTTTTAGCTTCTAATTCCAATGCATTTGTAAAGAGAAGTGGTAAATGGATTGGTTTGGACCTTGGGTCTAGCTTGATCTATATTGAATCAAGATCAGCTTCAGGAGGTGAAACGTCTAAATTTAGAGCTAGATGCAAGCCACAAATCTCAGGTTAAACTGATTCGATGGGATATGAATAAAAGAATTTGGATTAGGCTTAAAATAACTCCTGACTGTTTCAATCTTCATTTGGTTGGGGGGGCAGTGCACAATAAATCAGAAAAGGTATTTTTGCATGTAGATATTTGAAACCAAGCGTATACCCTTGCGAGTTTGTTATTTGCAAGGTTATCTTTATAAATTATTTTTTTTATATATCTATTCTTATTAAGTTGAAGGTATTTCAATCATTTCTGTTTTAAACAATTTGTCTCTTCATTGTGATAGATAGCATGCTGATCACATATGCAACAAGAATAATTTATGAGGATATATATAGTAAATTCACAAGGGTATACACGTAAATTCAGATATTTATAAAGATATGTTGCAAAAACAAGAAACCTAATTCATCAGGAAATCATTTTTGATCCAGATTAAAGAAAGTTTGTTGAAGGGCCATATGTGAATTCCATTAAAAAAATATTTTACTCCCTTAATTTGCTCCAAGTCATTCCTCCTATATATCTTTGTTACCTCAATTAAAAGTCTTGGTGCAAGCCTCCACCTCCTAGCTCAATGGACTTGAGTCAGGGTCTACATTGAGCTCTAACTTTAAAGTTCGTTTCATGGGAGGCAGGAGTGGTGCAGACTTGGGCGGCCATCATCTTGGGCATCCTCTCAGGCAGCATCCCCTGGTACACCATGATGATTCTCCACAAGAAGATCCAGTTCCTCAAGCATGTCGATGACACCATGGCCAATTTCCACACCCATGCTGTCGCTGGCAGTCTCGGGGGCATCCTCACCGGTCTCTTTGCCGAGCCCCGGCTGAATTACATCTTTTCGGTGATATTGAAGGCGTCGACAAGTACATTGGCTTATTCTACGGCCTGACGGACCGTCGTGCAAGCGCCGGCCTCCGCCAGTTAGTAGTCCAGCTTGCTGGCATCCTCTTCATCATCTTTGTCAATGTCACCATGACTACCATCATCTGCTTGGTCATCAGGCTGATCGTGCCGCTTCGCCTCAGCTAAGAGGACTTGCAGATAGGCGATGATGCCATCCACGGTGAAAAGGCATATGCACTGTGGGGCGATGGAGAGAAGTTTGAGAAAACCAAACACAACAACGCCTATAACCTCGAGGAGTTTCCGTCAACAGCGCCGGCCAAGGCTGCTCAAATGGTGTGAGGGGAGCCTTGCAATACTGATCGCTGGATGCGAGAAACTTTTCAGATTTTTGGAGAGAAAAGCAAGTCAAGATGTTTCTTGCATGTCTTTACCAGGAGTTGTTTCTTGAGGGGTGGTCCGGCTGGTTAGTCACGTTAGTGTTTTTTTTTTTTTTTTGGCTTTTGGGGTCCATGGGAGGCTGACCCTAAACAAAAATAAAATTACAGATGGGGAAAAGAGGTCCTATCAGCTCCGGCAATTTAATATGAAAACGAGGGATAGCTTCTGCATCACAATGGATGTCTCTGTCCGAGCATTAGCTGCAGATTGATTCCTACCAAAAGATATGTATGGCTTTGAATGCTAGCAGAGTTTTTCTGAACTGCCAGATATCTTTCACCAGGGGATTGAAACTGGGAGCATTAAGCAAAACCACTAACCCAATTGATCACAAGTTTCTGAGTCTCCCTGCACCCAAACTCGTGAAACTTTGAACCAGATTACAGCCGGGCATAAGCCCTCCCATGCAGCTCTTAGCCCAATATTATGCACATTGCAACTATGAAGAGAAATACCAAGCGATCGAAATGGGTTGGAGACCAGATAAGCCTTACCTATAACCATACCATGCTTGTTTCAAGGGCGGGCTGGATGGATGAAATCTCGAGACAACACGGGACAGATAGAATTAAATGGAGCAGGTCGTACAAATTTATAAAAATTATTTGATAACATACAAATCATACTTTTTTCGCATCGCAGAAGAGACTTATGGGGCAAGTTCGGAGCAAGTTTATCATTACCTGTACCTGCCTTGAATCTATTGTAGGCCGGATTTCTGGGAACCCGATGGGACGGCGTAATCGCCATCTCTAAAAATACTTGTTGCAGAGATTAGCCTGCCCATGTGGTCTCTAAGTACAAATCCCCATATATAGCGGTTGAAGTAAGTCTTCAACCCCCAGCTAAAAGCTCAACCTTTTCAAGAACATGACCTGCTGAACAATTTTTCAGCTGAAATACTCTGTAAACTTTTCACATTTGCCTGAAGGGTGGAAGAAGACAAGTTTTGCAACTTATTCATGTTGTCCACGGAGTTTGGTGAGTTTTGAGAGCAAAGGCGTAGAGCCTGGGTTGCCTCTAGCCAACTAGAAATGACATGGATGACTTTTAGAAATTAAGTTACATGAGTTCACAATCAATCTAGTTAATTTTTTCAAGAAATCAATCAAAATCTGCACCGATTGTTTTGCTCAAGCTCATAATAAATCTAGTTGATTTTCTTAGAAAATCAACCAACATTCAAGTACCATTCAATCAAGAATAAAAATAAGTATACATGCATACATATATATATATATATATATATATATATATATATATATATTGATTGTTTATACTCTATTGAAACTCAAAGATTTTGTTGTTATCAAAAAGAAGAAAATTATTGACCCGAAAGGTTTGATTTTGATGATATAGAATAATTGAGTAAAAAGTTTACTAATAAGTTGCTTCGAGTATACTAGATATTTGCACGAAACAAAAAAGACATCCTTCTGTGACTCTCAAATATGGAGAAATGGAACTTGCCTATTCAAAGCTCTGCACAAAAAGATTCGACTCCAAAAATAGCTTGAAGTAAACCTTGAACACTCACATACAATGATAGTATTGCCTGACTATGTTGGCCAACAGAGGGGTGAATTGGGCTTTTTTGAAATCATTAAGTAAATGCAGCAGAATTAAAAGCTTGGTAGATGAATATTATTTCAACAAATAAGTAAAAAGTAAATATGCAAGAAATTAATGCAAGTAAAGCATTCAATGCAAACACAAGAAATTTATAGTGCCAACCCTCTACCTACATCCACTCTTCAAGATGTCTTTCTTGAAAATTTCACTATAATCTATAACCCAGATTACACTATAGTTGTTTTCCAGGTTCATAATCTAACTCAGTTGATTTTTTCAGGTAATCAATCAAAACTTTCAACTAATTATTTTACACAAGTTCACAATCAATTTAGTTATTTTTTTCAAGAAATCAACCAAAATGTAGACGGATTGTTTTACTTGAGCTCACAATAAATCTAGTTGATTTTCTCAAAAAATCAATCAAAATCTTAGCAATCTAATTTAAGATTTGGATGGAGTTTTTTTCTAAGTTTCAATCCCTAAAACTTGCTACAGTAAAGAATAGAAAGAATTAAGTGCTGACTTTATGAATACAACTCTAAGACAATAAATAAAAATAATAATAGTGCTAAACTCTGTTGGTTGACTTCGATTACTCTTGAAAGTGCTTCACCAACTCTTTGATATTGAAGATGTGATCATTCAACTCGCACTGATGCTCTTGAATGATATTCTTTTTGAAGCTCTTCTACTTTATTTTTATTGCACTAGTGGATTTATCTTTGTAATGCTTTTTGCCCTTCTTTTTCTTTGGTGTTCCTATTGCTGAGTTATGCCCTGTTCGATGCGACGTTCGCAGCAGAATTCGAACGGAACGTCGTTCATCGCATGAACGCGCCTCGGATCGCAGAATTCAAAAATTTTTCTGGATCCAAATCCAGAAGATCTTTGAATTCATTAGGGAGGGAATATTAGGATCTGAGGAAGATTGATTAAGATTCATAAAACTGAAACTAAAATCAGAAGAAATTAATTTGAAAATCTTTTCTTCAAAAATTATGCAGTGAAGAACACCGCAGCCTGATGATCTATCTAGGTTCCTATTTGAGCCACACAATTATCCGGCCTCTATAAGTATCCACACGAGGATCTAATCATCTGAGATAAGGTCTTACCGGAATGCTAGCTCCTTGCAAAGACCTCTAATGACTATCATATAGATTAGAAGATAAAAATCTACAACATACCTCCTTAAAGAAGAACCCTTTCTTCTTCAACCTTGCTCGCGATGGAGGAAGAAGAAGGAGAAACCTTGCACGTGGATCTTCCTTGCCTTGCTACCGTGGAAGAAGAGGAGGATGAAGATCCCTTGCTGCCGTGCAGAAGGAGGAAGAAAGAAGAGGAGGCGTGGAGAGAAAGAGAAGAGAATTTATTCATAACTTCTCCCTTGCTACCCTTTTATAGGTTGGGTTTAGGGCTCCTCCTAATCTTATTAGGAGTATGGGACTATAACCCACCCTTGGATTAATGCCAAGTGTCCAATCCTTGTGCTCATAGATGCATGAAATGTGTTTATTTAATCATTGATTAATTTTCTAAATCACATTAGGATTCCTAATCTCATTAGGAGAATTAATTGATTTGGGAGCATGCATCCTACGACGCCATGTGGACTTTAAAGTCCGCATAATGTGAATATGACTTAAGTCATATTCATCCTACGACGACATGTGGTCTTTAAAATCCGCACAAACTTTGGTTTAATCAAATTGACCCAATTATGAACCCAAATCAATTTGGGTCGAACCTAATTTGATTTGGCCCATTAAATCAGCTCAATTGCAATCCAATTGCAATCAATTCCACTTAATTCTTCTTCCATTAACTCACTAACACTTAGTGGGTTAATTCAATCACCAATCATATTGATGATTGATTTCTACTATGATTCAAAATCACAATTATAATAGTCTGACTAATTAAATCCTTTATGTGTGTGACCCCGTAGGTTCTATTCTGATTGGTAGTGAGAAATATTGAGATCTCCATCTCAATATCACTGAAACATCTTTCAGTGGACTGAAACGATTTCAGTTCTACTCTCAGGGTTCACTGATCATCAAGTGAATGCCTTCGAGTCTCACAATCCACTAATAACATCTAGCAGTATATGGTGGCAACCCAGCAGATGCAACCTTATTCCAAAATAAACCTACTGTAGCCAATCCGCACTACAAGGACTCGAATGGCTAGGGCCCAAGTTCACATGCTCGTCAAACTACAGCAACCTCATAGTGAATAGCTGAGGCATCGCAGATCAAAGGACCATTCATACAACTATAGCATAAGTAGTCATTGACGAGTGGATAGACATCCATGTTACTACTATCTTTGGTCATGCTCAGTACTTTGTTCTCTAACAAGTACTTGCATAATCACTCCGGTGTCTCTATACCATGGACTCGAGACTCGTCCATCTGACTAAGTGATCTGTGCACTAATCTCAGTGTATCGATCACCGTCCCTCGTGATGGATCCATCGATCAGGAGCATTTAGAAATTAATCCCTAATTACACATGCCTCAAATTCTCAACTCCTTTGAGGATATGTGTCATCATCTATTAATTTCTTGGACGATTCATGGACACATACAAAACATGAATGAAAAACAAATTGCCCAATCTTATTTATTAATAAGAGTCAAATTACAAATTTGTGCCCCAGATTACAAATATGTGTCAGCCACGTTGGCTTCTAGGGCATACTTCTAATACCTATATATTTATACTCTTTGGAGATGGTTGGAATACTTTTTTAGCCGTTACAAAGACAATAGAGCCATCGTGAGATGAAAACAACTGTTTTTATTCATAAAAAGGCTAGCTGTTACTGTTGACATAGAGGGGTCGACTCGAGTTATCCAGTAGTTGACTCGTAATCTTTAGATGTCATCTTGAACTTATTGTAGTTTTTGTTGTTTTCCATCTTTTTATTGTGGTCATTGAGGAGTTAACTCTCTTAGTTCATGTGTCGACTCGTCAAATGACTGGGGCGACTTCTTACTTTCAAGGGTCGACTCTTCAACGGATTAAGTTCTACAACTTTCTATCTTCTTATTATGGTCGTTCAGGGGTCGACTCATTATTTTCTAGGGTGGACTCTTGTTTGTCTAGAGTCGGTTTGTGATTTTCATGGGTCGACTCACCACAATGATGAAACTTTTTGTTGGGATCCCTCGCACGCCGCAGAAAAATTCTAAACACAGTAGAAAGGCATGCGCGAGATACCGTTCATCGAATGAACGTATTTTAAAATCGTCGTTCGTAGATAGATTAGGATTAAATACTTTTTACATGATTAGGAAGATCAGATCTTCACCTTATACGGGTAGATGATCACCGTAAATCTGATGATTGTGGATTTGTTGAAGGTTCGCTTGAAGCCGCACACACGTCCGGCCTCTACGGGTATCCATACGAGGCAGAGGACCGATCTAAGTTTTTGAATCTTCCCGGGGTGCTAGCTCCCTTGCAGAGATGGCTTTTGATGGCTGAGATCCTCTTCTTTGAATCAACTCTTGATTGCCTTGAGAGGAGGAAGAAAAAGGATGGATCAAAAGAAAAATAAAAAGCCCTTGCAGCCTTTTCTTTTTTTCTTTTTCTTGGAACCAAAGAAAACGGAATAAAGAAGGGATGCACACCTCCCTAGTTTTTCTTTTCTTTGTTTCATGGCTGAAAGGGAGAAAGAGGGTTGTTGTTCACGGCTCAAAGGGAGAGGAAAAGATTCCCCGTATTTCCAAGGAGAGACCTTTTGAAGGGACCCGCATGCCCTCCCTTTTTGAATTATTTCTAAGCATGAGCTCCTAATTTTTAGGAGCTCATGTTTATCTTTTCCTTTCCTTTGTGGCTGAAAAACCCAAAAGAGGGAGAGCCCTTGGCTTCCGTGATGCACTTAGAAATTATCTCATGGCTTCCGTGATGCACTTAGAAATTATCTCAAGGAGGGCCGCAAGCCCTCCCTTTTTGAATTAATCCCTAGACTTGAGCTCCTAAAATTTAGGAGCTCAAGTTTATCTCCAAGAGAGGAGGGGCGTAGCCCCTCCTTTCTTTCATCACGTAAAGCCAAGGAGGGGCGTACGCCCCTCCCTCTTATCCTCTCTTTCTCACGCCCCACTTAATCAAATTATGTGGGGGGTTGGGTCACTTACTAGGCGGGTCTAATCCTCTTCCAAAAGGATTGAGTGCACCCATTTTCTTTCTCTTCAAATCCTAATCTAATTAGGATTCAATTGAACCATGACTCAATTGAACTCTTCAATCCTAATCCAATTAGGAGCAATCTTAATTTATTAGATTAAAATTAATTAGGACTTAAGAACTTTCAATCCAATTAGGACTTATTCAATTTTAGTCCTAATCCAATTAGGACTTTAGAAATCCTACTTCAAGTAGGACTCTATTTTAATTTGAAGTCCTAATCCAATTAGGACTCTAGAAATCCTACTCCAAGTAGGACTCTAGTCTAATATGATCAAGCCCAATTAATTAAATCCAATTGATTTAATTAAATTGCAATCCAATTGCAATTATTCCTTACTCACTAACTCTTAGTGGGTTACTTCAATTATCAATCAAATTGATAATTATAATTTATTTGTGATTCCAAATTACAATTCAACTATCGGATCAGTCAATACCTCTAATGTGTATGACCCCATAGGTTCTATTCTGTCTGGTAGTGAGATATATTGCAATCTCTATCACAATATCATTGAAAACTCCTTTCAATGGGTTGGAACAATTCCAACTCAACTCACAAAGGATCATCGATTATCAAGATAGTCCTTGTGAGTCTCACCATCCACCAGTGACACCTAGCAGCATGTAGTGGCAACCCAGCAGAATGGAATGATGAATCTTTAGGTGCAGTTATCGTATGATACAGTCCTTTTATCATGGATCCCCACAGGACGGAGGTCATGGATAACTCGTCAAACCCCATTGTCTATCATATGTCAAATTTATTCGACTTGAGTTCGAGAGAGAAAAACTTCTTTTCCACTGTACATACTACCTCAGCCGAAGATTTACGAACTCAGTTTTATAAATCACATAGGATCTCTCCTAATCTATCAAGGTCGATAGATTCCATCTAGATGCACCCCTACTCCTACAATAAACCTACTGCAACCAATCTGCACTACAAGAACCTAAATGGCTAGGGCCCATGTTTATGTGCTCGTCAAACTGCAGCAACTTCACTATGAATAGCTGAGGCATCGCAGGTCAAAGGACCAGTCATACAACTGCAGCATCAAGTAAGTCACTGACGAGTGGATAGACATCCAAGTGACTACTTGCTTTGGTCACGCTCAGTACCCTTGTTCTCTAACAAGCACTTGTACAATTGCTCTAGTGTCCCCATACTGTAGACTCAAGACTCATCCATCAAAGAAAGTAATCTATGCACTAATCTCAGCGGATCGATCACCATCCTCGTGATGATCCATTAATCAGGAGCAATTTAGAAATTAATCACCAATGACACATGCCTCAAATTTTCAACTCTTGAGAATATGCGTCTGTTGGGAATTGTGTCCCAAAGCCAATTTTTTTTAATTGTAAGAAATTGGATTGTGTATATGTTTTATTAAAATGAATAAAAATTTATTCTGGCAATTTTCTATTCATCACAAGTGTTACATCTTCAAATTGAACTCTTGTGTATTGTGATGAAGTCCTTAGGACTAATTTAGTGGATAAAAGAGGTTTTATCATTTAGTCCTTAAACCAGTTTGCGACCAAATGATGAGCTGTCAATTGGACGATAGCTATATCAAGTATAGGTCGTTGTGTGTCATTTAGTTGGTTGTCCTCTTAAACCAAGGAGTGTGGAGACACTGTATGGCATACAGGTGAGATGTAGGAGTACATCATCACTGAATAGTGACTCACCTGCGTAGCACTCCACTGTCGGGAGTTAGCTCGCAAAGCGTGTGGACATAAGTACCCCTTAGATCTGAGACTGTCACGGTGACTTGCAAGCAACTCACTGTACTTAGGCACTGGATGACCTGAATTTCTAATTCAGGGATCGGAAGGATGCTGGGTGCAGTCAAGTACTCGCGAAGTCTGTGTATGAGTCAAGATGGGATTGACCGCTCCAGATTTTAGGAGTTGATGTCTCACTGTATTTCAATTCAGTAAAACCTTGGCCAGGGTAAACCAAGTGATAGATCACTTGATTTGATTATTTGAAATACACTATGGATGACCGGACCTAGAGGTCGACAGTCCACTCTGAGGTCATCTTGAGCATCGATGGTCATAGGGATGAATTATGCAACAACCATACGTCTAGGTTCTTGAATGTTGCTTTGCATATTCGACCTATCCGGACATCGGGTATCATTGCTAGATGGTCACCTCGATTAGTGCATGGAGTGGTTCATGTACTACCGGCTTAGTGTTCGAACCTATCGGAGTCACGCACATAAGTCAAGTTAAGTAGGAAGGACTTGATCCAATTTAATTGAGAATTAAATTGTGGGTCATTTGAGATTTGATTTTTTCTATGTTCAGCTAGCACTGAACATGAGGTACATACTGAATTTCATGGATGTGTATTTAATTATGTCTGTATTCTGGCTTAATCAAGTTTCAATTAATGTAATTGAAATTGATTTGGACTCATTTGTTGAGTTTGGTTTTGAATTGGATGAATTGGGCTTAATGATGATTTTATTAGAATTTATTCCATATTTATTCTAGTCCAAGTGTGACTTGGATTGATCTGAAAATTGAACTAATTGGAGTTCACATGAATCAGATTCATGTGGAATTTTTCCGGATCCAAAATCTTTCAAATTGGTCTTCAATTTGGTTTAGAACCAATAATGGACCCAAGCCCATTTGATTCAGCCCATTTGAATTAACCCATTTAAGAAAAGTCAAATTTGATTTGGAAATTTACTTGTTTGCCCCTCTAATTGAATGACACGGTTTTTGTTGGTTCTGGTTTCTTCCTCGGTCCAGTGGACCAATTTTTCTGCAAGTATTTTTCCCGTGGACCGCGTTACTTCTTCTTCTTCCGAACACATCGAAGGCCGCTTGATCTTCCCTCTTTCGGCTACCATTTGAAGATCCGAAGAGACGTGTCTCTTCGGTTTTGAAACCTCTTTAATATAGTACTGATTTAATTGAAATCAAACGGTTCAAAAATTCAATAAAATCATGAAACGTTTGGCGTTCACTCTTCCCTTTTGGCGTTTTCTCTTCCCTGGTTCAGCCTTGTCTTTGCCTATAAATAGGCTAGCTTTCTCTTCATTCACAGCTAGAAATTTTATTTGGGGAGAGGGGAGATTCATGATCTTTTGAGTAGCCTGTAAAAGAGAGAAAAAGGAAACGGGAAGAAAGAGGAAAAGAAAAAAAAAGGAAGAAAGAATTTTTGAAATTCTTTTCTTCCAGGGGCTTATTTGCAAAAGGATTTTTGCACTATGATGAGAGCACAAAAGTGCGACCCACATGTCACCTAAATTAGTATTATTGCTAACCGATAATGATAAATTCACTGGATTAATATTATATTTGGGTTTGGCACATATTTTCATAAATTAGAAATAAAATGCACATTGAGTTCAAATTTGACTAAAGAAGGATCCCTTCCCAGATCCGACCCGGTTGAAGATCGAGTCGGGTCCGAGTCAGGTTCGGGTCCGAATCGGGTCCATTTTATTTGTGCTTTTGGAAAAGAATTTTTGGGCAAATCTAATTTGGTCATATCATAACTATGGGGTCGGGTGACCCATGACTTGAAACTTGCAATTGACCTCCAGTCAGAACAGGTGACCCGTGATCCAAATCCCAGCAGCCCAAGAGTCCACTGGCGTCCATTTTTAGCATCCCATCTCCCGTCCGTATCCATCTTCCACGGCGCATCCAAGCCATGAATGCCCCTCATCCGTGCCAGCCACCTACCAGCAAGTCACTCCGTGCGATCCCAGGAGACTCCAGCGAATCCCATTTGCAATCCGTCCCAACCAGCATTGCAACCTTCCATTCCAAGCCGAAGCGACATCCCAGCCATTCGTGGTCCCCGTTCCTTCTCCATTTGAGCTTTCCGAGCAAGATCCAGCATCAAATCCCCCCTCCCAGCAAAATAGATTCCTTGTATCCGTGCCTTCCTTCCTTGCCTACATGATCAGCCCGTCCACATTCTTCTTCCTCTCGTAGCCGCATCCCGACCATCCATGTCCTCCTCGCACCAGCCCGCCTCTCAACCAAGGTTCAAAGAAGGAATCCCGAGCCGGAATCCCAGCCTCCGACGCCGCATCCGAGCTCCAACAATCATCGACGCCTTCCTTCCGTGATCCCGAAATCCCAGCACCCGAAGAAGGAAGTCCCAGCCTCCACGGCGTCCTCCCATCGATCTCGGATCGCCTTCCAAATCCTCCAAGCCATCTCCGCGATTCCTCCCAGCTCCAGCCGGGATGCAAGCCGAGATCGCGTGCCAGCAGCCGTCCACGAAGCTTCCGCCCGTGATCAGCGATCCAGCCTGCTCCCAGCGCCCGGATTGCGTCCGTGATCGACTCCTCCCCGCGTCCTCACCGCGTCTGCCATTTCCCTTCCGCATCAGGCGTCCGTCCGCGGCTATAAAAGGAGAAGGAGGAAGAGAAGAGGGGTGTGCTCGGTTGTGGGGGTGGGAACCAAAGGAGGAGCTCGGCTGGGTGTTGAGAAGAAGAAACAGAGCAAGTGCTCTGTTCTTGGGAAGAAGAAGAACATAAAAAATTGTTTTATGTTGGAAGTCCATCGTGGGAGTGGGAGAGAAAGAGAAGTGATTTTTCTTTGTTTTCTTTTTATTTTATTTGCAAAATAGGGGAGTATTAGGCCTCTAATCTCCACTTTTATTTGTAATCAATCTTCTTTTTATGAAATCTAGAAAAATTTCTTTCATGCAATCCCTGTTCTAGGTTCAAGTTAATTTCTGTTTTCTTTTTATGAAATCTTTTAATTTTTCTTATATGCAATTCATGTTTTAGGTTAAGTTTAATTCCTGCAGTTTGTTTTATGTTATGCAGTCTATGTTCCAGGCTTCAATCTCCCTAAGCACTATTTTCATCCATTTTAATTTGTAAAAAAAAAAAACTCTTCTTTGATTAATTAAATAAATGCTTTTCAAATTTAAGTAACTGTCCTTCTGTTAATTTTAATTAAAAATCATTCTCCGGTAGACTAGAGAATCTATCAACATCCCCGACGTAATGTTTTACTTTTGTTATTCAAAAATTGCTTTTGAATCCGAGGGAACGTTTTTATTTTTAAGCAACTCCAATCGCCTCCCTGTGGATCGACCTCTTACAATCACTATTCTTCGAGTAAACCAGGTAAGAGAAATTTAAATTTAAACTTTGTTCGTCGGTTCTAACAACGATCTATCTAGCGTATTTTTAGGTAGGCAGGAAAGGACGAACACACTATACAGACATCATCCTATCTTCCTGCATTTCTTGGCGTGCGTGTGAAGTAGAGGGTCCGTACATCCGGGCCTCGCATAGCACCAGATCCACCAGTACCAGATTCGGCACCAGATCCAGTTCCAGATCTAGTTCCCGATCCAGTACCAGATCTAGCATCCGATCCAGTATCTGATCCAGCACTTGGCCCTGTACCAGATTTTGTTCCAGAGTACCTCGACCATCTTCCACTGCGGGATCGAGGTATGGTAAACATAATATAGTTATGTTATTTATTTATACCTATTATAAATAAATAAATAAAATTTTAAAACTGATTTTCTGACCTGGCATCCGATTTTATCAGATTTTGCAGGATATTTTTCCTTCAACTGGTATCAGAGCCAGGTTGGCTGATGGAATTGGCCTATAATATCTAGAATTATGCATGATTTAATTTTTAAATTTAGATTAGATCTAGATTTATTAATAAAATATCAATCTTGTGCTGAATTATAAGGTTGTCCTGCTATAAGGTTAACCCCTTATAGTGAAAAGGTTGTCCTAGCACAAAATTGAGATTAACTTGTATCATAAAATAAATAGTTTATTTTTGTGAAATTATGCATAATTAATGTTTATGAAATTTCAGTTTTAAATTTATTATGACCACAAAATTTAAATATAAATTATTTATATTTGGAATAAATTGACACCTTGAATCCATGATCATAATGCATTTAATAAAGAATTAAATGTTGAATTTAAAATTTAAAATTTGAATTTCAAATAAAGATTTAAAATTCAAAATTTGAAATTCGAATTAAAATTTAAATTTGAACATCGGATTTGGGGCATGGGTTAGCACAATCAAATTAGTTGACTAGATTAGACCTAATCATGAAATCAAATTGAAATGGACTAACTTAAGAAACATGATTTAATCTAATCAATAGTTGAACTATACTAAATCAAGGTTTATAAAATGATCAAACTCAATAGTTGTAGTTTATCATATCCAAACATTTCAATTGGATCTGATTGTGGCTCAGTGGTCGAGCCCGAGTTTCCAAGGATAACCTAAATCAACTTGATAAACCAATTGGTGTCTAAGGTAAGTCAGCATTTGATCATGGTTTTTAATTGGGGCTACCTCTTACCTGGCCAACATAGTTGGTGTCTAGGAAAGAGGTTAATGGCGTAACCCTCCCATGATCTCTCTTACCTGGCCAATTTGGTCGATCAAGTTTTGATTAAGGTACCTTGAGACTTGGCACTCACCCATGCCATTAAGGAAAATCAGTGTGACTGATTTAGGTGTCTAATAGACCAATAAGAGCTAGTCCTCTGTATGACTTGGTGAAGTCAGTGGGAGAATTGAGAATTATCGGTCAGTGTTACATATCATTTAAAATCCTCTAAATTATTAGGTCCTTAAAATGATAAAGTTATATAGATAACTAGATCATAACCTCCCATTAAGGTGAATGATAATGGATCCAATATTACTGTTGAACATGCAGGACGCTTTCGTCTGGTATTCCTTTGAATACTGGAATTATCCTTCATTATATGATAGCTTTTTGAGCTATCTAATTGTGATTAGGTTGGCCGAGCCTTCCTCGGGCTTGATCATACATTAGGTAGTGTCATCGAGTTAGTTCATTAATGGTTGGACCTAACCAGGATTTTCAGTGGAGGCCTCCGCCTACTGATTACCACTTGGGGCAAAATTGATTGCTAGAAATTGTTTAGAGAAATAATTGGTAATGTACCTACCCTTAGATGCACATGGGTTGGCCGAGCCTTCCTCGGGCCCGTATGCAGTCTATGCGGATTCTAGTACCCACTAGGGAATTGAAGTAATTCCTCGAATTAAAGGTAGAGGCTATTAATTCGATTAAAATAGTAGGAGAAAACTTTAGACTAAAGTCCAAGTCTTTAGGATTAAATAAATCATATACTGATTAGTTGGGTTTTTCCTTTATTTTTCAGATATGGCTAACTCATTATCCCTCCGAACACTATTAGACAATGATAAGCCTAATGGACCTAACTTCGATAGCTGGTATCGAAAGATGAAAATAGTATTAGAGCATGAGCGGATCCTGTATGTGATATCGGATCCTGCACCTGAGGAACCTGCAGCCAATGCACCACGTGCAATCAGAGACGCTTATCAGAAGTGGCTCAACGATCGCACTACAGTGCGTTGCATCATGAGGGCCTCGATGAATGACGAGTTTAGTCGTAAATTCGAGGAAGCGCAGCCAGTGGAAATCCTTCAAATGTTGAAGGAGTCTTTCGGCACACCTGATGATGTTGAACGACATAAGACCTCCTGCGCTATATTCAATGCCCGCATGAGGGAAGGGGCATCGGTCACCGATCATGTATTGTACATGGTCGAACAAATCGATCGCCTAAGTAAACTTGGTTTTCCTATGCACGAGCAATTGGGCAAGGATGCCATTTTGAATTCACTTCCCAAGTCCTACCTGACCTTCCTTAGTCATTATAGAATGACTAAACCTGAAGTATCCTATCATGGTTTGCTAAGTTTACTGCAGACCTATGAGAAGGATCACCAACTCAAAAAGGAGTCGGTGAATGTGGTAGGTGGGACTTCTGCAGGACTTTCTTTCTTTAAGAAAGGAAAGAAGAAGAAGGTGCAGAAAGCTCGTGCTGGGGTCTGTAAGCCCAACCAGACTAAGAAGCGTAAAGCCGATAAGAGTAAGGCAGAGTGCTTCTTCCGTAAGAAGATGGGTCATTGGAAGCGGAACTGTCCGGCTTACATAGCGTCCCTTGATCCAAACAGGCCTAAGAAGAAAAAGCAGCAAATAGTTGCTGCACAAGGTAATTATATGATAACACCTTATAATTTTTCAATTTATGATTCTACCACTTGGGTATTGGATACCGAAAGTCCAATTAATATTTGCAATTCGTTGCAGGGACTTCAAGTTAGTAGAAGATTCAAGAATGACGAGAGATTCCTGAACGTTGGAGATGGAAGATCAGTTCCAGTCCTAGCTTTAGGAGTCATTCAGCTTGTTTTTGAATCTAGAGTAGTCATATTAGATGATTGTCATTATTGTCCAACATTTTTAATGAATGTCATCTCTGTAGGCCTTTTGGCCAAAAATGGTTATTGTTTATCAATAAAAGAAAATTTTTGTGATATCATTTTGAATGGTATTAAAATTTTTCGTGGACAATTGAAATATGGCATTTATACTCTATCACTGCCTGTGAATGTAATGTACACCTCTAATAAATGCCCTAAGTTAGATAATGTCAATGAAGCCTATTTGTGGCATTGCCAGTTAGGTCACATAAATAAAAACAGGATAAACAGGTTAGCCCAACAGGGCATTTTAGAAATCAATGATTGTGAATCATTGCCAACTTCTGAATCCTGTCTTCTGGGTAAGATGACCAAGTCACCTTTTTCTGGAAAGGGTGTACGAGCCAGCGATGTTCTTGGCCTCATACATACTGATGTATGTGGACCTATGAACGTAAGTGCCAAAGGTGGTTATGCCTACTTCATAACCTTCATAGATGACCTATCCAGGTATGGGTATGTCTATCTGATGAAGCATAAGTCGGAATCATTTGAAATGTTCAAACAATTTCGTAATGAAGTAGAAAAACAGACTGGAAAGAGTATTAAGATCCTTCGGTCAGACCGAGGAGGAGAATACCTTTCTGGTAATTTCTTGACTTATCTAGAGGAGAATGGGATTCTCTCATAATGGACCCCTCCAGGAACACCTCAGCACAATGGTGTATCCGAAAGGAGAAATCGAACTCTGTTAGACATGGTTCGATCCATGATGGGGTTTACTAGTCTGCCTGTATCTTTTTGGGGTTATGCTTTAGAGTCTGCGTGTATAATACTAAATAAGGTTCCAAGTAAGTCTGTTGAGAAGACTCCATATGAGATATGGACTGGGCGTAAGCCGACACTTTCATACCTTAGGGTTTGGGGATGTCCAGCTTATGTTAAACGTTCTCAAACTGATAAACTTGGTCCTAGATCCGATAAGTGTTATTTTGTAGGGTACCCCAAGGAAACTAGGGGTTATTACTTCTACCTTCCTAATGAACAAAAGGTGTTCCTAAGACTTAAGGCAACCTTTTTGGAAAAAGAATTCCTTAGTGAAGGAATTGTTGCCTCTAAGGTTGAACTTAATGAAGCTCAGCAGATAGAAGATTTAACACAAACTACTGAACCCACAGAACCGGATTCGATTAGATCAAACCCGGAGCCCAATGTAGAAGCACCATTAAGGCGATCAGGTAGAGTACCACGTCAAGTGGACAGATACTACGGTTTCTTGGTCCAAGATGCAGATCCCATTGAGCTTGATGAGAACAATGAGGATCCGATTACCTATATGGATGCTATGCAGAGGTCCGATTCTGAGTTATGGCTTAATGCCATGAGATCCGAAATGGAATCCATGGAAATCAATAGTGTATGGACACTAGTTGATCCACCCGAAGGGATAAAACCCATAGGGTGCAAATGGATCTTCAAAAGAAAGAGAGGCGCAGACGGAAAGGTGGAGACCTATAAAGCCCGTTTGGTTGCCAAGGGGTATCGTCAACGTTATGGTATCGACTATGACGAGACTTTTTTTCCTGTGGCAATGCTAAAATCTATTCGGATCATGCTTGCTATAGCAGCATATATGGATTATGAAATCTGGCAAATGGATGTGAAAACAGCTTTTCTAAATGGAGAGCTGGAAGAAGAGGTGTATATGATACAACCTGAGGGTTTCATATCCACAGATGAGTCCAAAGTATGCAAGCTACAAAAGTCCATTTATGGACTTAAGCAAGCTTCTCGAAGTTGGAACATACGTTTCGATAAAACTATCAAAACATATGGCTTCGTTAAGAATGAAGAAGAACCTTGTGTTTACAAGTGGGCTAACGGTTCAGTGATCACATTCCTTGTCTTGTATGTGGATGACATTCTCCTAATTGGGAATGACATCCCTGCATTACAAAATTTGAAACTCTGGCTGTCATCACAGTTCTCCATAAAGGATCTGGGAGAAGCATCCTACATCCTAGGGATGAAAATCTATAGAGATAGATCTAAGAGGTTGCTTGGATTATCCCAATCCACGTACATCGACACTATGTTGAAGCGGTTCAACATGGAGAATTCCAAGAAGGGCTATCTTCCGATAGGCCAAGGAATTTCTCTCTCTAAGAAAGATTGTCCGACAACTTCCGAGGAGAGAGAGCGTATGAGTAGAATTCCATATGCTTCTGCAGTAGGTTCTATCATGTACGCCATGACATGTACAAGACCGGACGTTGCTTACTCACTAGCAGTAGCGAGTAGGTATCAGTCTGATCCGGGTGAGAACCATTGGAAGGTGGTGAAAACCATCCTTAAGTATTTGAGAAATACTAAGGACCAATGGTTAATCTATGGAGAATCTGACTTAAAACTTGTGGGGTTTACAGACTCTAGTTTTCAGTCAGACCATGATGATAGTAAGAGTATGTCAGGATTTGTGTTTACCCTGAATGGAGGAGTAGTCTGCTGGAAAAGTTCCAAGCAGCATTCAGTAGCCGATTCCGTATGTGAAGCAGAGTATGTTGCTGCATCAGATGCGGCAAAGGAAGCTGTTTGGATCAAGAAGTTTGTAAATCAACTTGGTGTTGCTCCCTCAATTAATGGTCCAGTTCTTTTGTATTGTGACAATACTGGAGCCATTGCACAAGCAAAGGAGCCAAAGTCTCACCATAGAACCAAGTACATTCTGCGTCGCTACCACCTTGTACGAGAGATCGTGGAGCGAGGTGACGTCAATCTTCAGAAGATCGATGGAAAGGAAAACCTAGCTGACCCATTCACTAAAGCTCTTTCTATAAAGGAGTTCGATTATCACAAATCAAAGATGGGTATAAGATATTGTACAAATTGGCTTTAGTCCAAGTGGGAGTTGTTGGGAATTGTGTCCCAAAGCCAATTTTTTTTAACTGTAAGAAATTGGATTGTGTATATGTTTTATTAAAATGAATAAAAATTTATTCTCGCAATTTTCTATTCATCACAAGTGTTACATCTTCAAATTGAACTTCTGTGTATTGTGATGAAGTCCTTAGGACTAATTTAGTGGATAAAAGAGGTTTTATCATTTAGTCCTTAAACCAGTTCGTGACCAAATGATGAGCTGTCAATTGGACGATAGCTATATCAAGTATAGGTCGTTGTATGTCATTTAGTTGGTTGTCCTCTTAAACCAAGGAGTGTGGAGACACTGTATGGCATACAGGTGAGATGTAGGAGTACATCATCACTGAATAGTGACTCACCTGCATAGCACTCCACTGTCGGGAGTTAGCTCGCAAAGCGTGTGGACATAAGTACCCCTTAGACCTGAGACTGTCACGGTGACTTGCAAGCAACTCACTATACTTAGGCACTGGATGACCTGAATTTCTAATTCAGGGATCGGAAGGATGCTGGGTGCAGTCAAGTACTCGCGAAGTCTGTGTATGAGTCAAGATGGGATTGACCGCTCCAGATTTTAGGAGTTGATGTCTCACCGTATTTCAATTCAGTAAAACCTTGGCCAGGGTAAACCAAGTGATAGATCACTTGATTTGATTATTTGAAATACACTATAGATGACCGGACCCAGAGGTCGACAGTCCACTCTGAGGTCATCTTGAGCATCGATGGTCATAGGGATGAATTATGCAACAACCATACGTCTAGGTTCTTGAATGTTGCTTTGCATATTCGACCTATCCGGACATCGGGTATCATTGCTAGATGGTCACCTCGATTAGTGCATGGAGTGGTTCATGTACTACCGGCTTAGTGTTCGAACCTATCGGAGTCACGCACATAAGTCAAGTTAAGTAGGAAGGACTTGATCCAATTTAATTGAGAATTAAATTGTGGGTCATTTGAGATTTGGTTTTGTCTATGTTCTGCTAGCACTGAACATGAGGTACATACTGAATTTCATGGATGTGTATTTAATTATGTCTGTATTCTGGCTTAATCAAGTTTCAATTAATATAATTGAAATTGATTTGGACTCATTTGTTGAGTTTGGTTTTGAATTGGATAAATTGGGCTTAATGATGATTTTATTAGAATTTATTCCATATTTATTCTAGTCCAAGTGTGACTTGGATTGATCTGAAAATTGAACTAATTGGAGTTCACATGAATCAGATTCATGTGGAATTTTTCCGGATCCAAAATCTTTCAAATTGGTCTTCAATTTGGTTTAGAACCAATAATGGACCCAAACCCATTTGATTCAGCCCATTTGAATTAACCCATTTAAGAAAAGTCAAATTTGATTTGGAAATTTACTTGTTTGCCCCTCTAATTGAATGACACGGTTTTTGTTGGTTCTGGTTTCTTCCTCGGTCCAGTGGACCAATTTTTCTGCAAGTATTTTTTCCGTGGACCGCGTTACTTCTTCTTCTTCCGAACACATCGAAGGCCGCTTGATCTTCCCTCTTTCGGCTACCATTTGAAGATCCGAAGAGACGTGTCTCTTCGGTTTTGAAACCTCTTTAATATAGTACTGATTTAATTGAAATCAAACGGTTCAAAAATTCAATAAAATCATGAAACGTTTGGCGTTCACTCTTCCCTTTTGGCGTTTTCTCTTCCCTGGTTCAGCCTTGTCTTTGCCTATAAATAGGCTAGCTTTCTCTTCATTCACAGCTAGAAATTTTATTTGGGGAGAGGGGAGATTCATGATCTTTTGAGTAGCCTGTAAAAGAGAGAAAAAGGAAACGGAAAGAAAGAGGAAAAGAAAAAAAAAAAGGAAGAAAGAATTTTTGAAATTCTTTTCTTCCAGGGGCTTATTTGCAAAAGGGTTTTTGCACTATACAGACATCATCCTATCTTCCTGCATTTCTTGGCATGCGTGTGAAGTAGAGGGTCCGTACATCCGGGCCTCGCATAGCACCAGATCCACCAGTACCAGATCCGGCACCAGATCCAGTTCCAAATCCAGTTCCCGATCCAGTACCAGATCCAGCATCCGATCTAGTATCTGATCCAGCACTTGGCCCTGTACCAGATTTTGTTCCAGAGTACCTCGACCATCTTCCGCTGCGGGATCGAGGTATGGTAAACATAATGTAGTTATGTTATTTATTTATACCTGTTATAAATAAATAAATAAAATTTTAAAACTGATTTTCTGACATGGCATCTGATTTTATCAAATTTTGCGGGATATTTTCCCTTCAGCGTCATCATCTTATTAATTTCTTGAGTGATTCATGGACACATAAGAACATGAATGATAAGAATGCCCAACTTAACAAATTCATATTAAGGTCAAGTAAAAATTTATGTCCCAGAATATAATAATGCATTAGCCAAATTGGCTTCTAGAGCATACTTCTAATAATCTTCCACTTGCACTAAAGCCAATCAGCCATAAACCTAAGTTCCATCTGAAAGTGAATCCTAGGTTCTTCGGTGTTAAGCATGCTGAACCTGATCGGGTTGCCTACGTACCCCTTCACAAGGGGGATCAAGCCATACGTAGTTCTTTTTAGGTTTCAAAAATGCAGCGGAAAAAATGTATCAAACAATTTAATTCGTGCATGCTTACAAGATCAAATCTAGAAATCAGCATTGTAAGAACACATAAGATTATGCCGGAATTATTTAAATAATTATGCTAAAACTTTATGCATGATTAACTATCAGATCTGAAAGGTAAACACTTTATTCCGATTAATCTCCGAATATCCATCGAATGGATTCTGGAGATAACTCCATGAGAAGCCCCAAAGGAGGGTAAAACCTCGGAGAATCGGACCTAGACCCTGACTCCAAAATAAAAGATTAATATAAAATTAATACCTTTTATGATGGAAGAAACTTGTGGATCTGATCCTTTACTTCGTAGCCAGGCACACGAATGGCCTCTATGAGAAGTACACGCAAAGCCCTAGGTAGATCATCTTCCGTGGGAGTGCTAGCTCGCGCAGGAACGTTGCAATGGCTGAAGCTTTCTCCTTCTAAACACCCAACTTTTGATTATTCTTCAAGAATATGGAGGATGAACATGAGGAAGAAGGAGAAGAAGGGATGGAGGCCCTCAGAAAATTTTTTCAGATTTTTTTGAAACCTCTAAATATTGAATATTTTGAACCCAAGGCATGGGGGTCTTTTATAGCCAAGATCCCCCCACACCTCACACCTAATTTAGCCAATTAATTTGGCTGATAAAATCTCCAAAAAAATTTGGTGGTTTGGTAGCTAAGAGGAGATAAACATATCCAAATTTCGTGCATTTTGGATCCCTAAAAGATAGGAATTCATGCGTTCAAAGTTCAGCCACAGACCACCCTATTTCATGCACTATGCAATCCCTACAAATTAGGAAATTCATCTAAATATTTTTAGAAAGATTTGAGGCACCATTTTTATAGAAAATATAGCCCCACGGCTCGTCTCTTCTCATGCTAATTTTTGGTCAAAAATAAAGAGGATAGGCATGAAAAATATTGGGGATAAATCGAGGTATCATTCTTCTCCAAGAAGATAAGGATGGGTTTCTAAAATTTAGGGATTCTTCTCCTTATCCAATTCTGATTATTTGGACTCATAATCCCCATCAAATAAGATCTTCTAATTGATTTGGATCAAGCCCAATCCAATTGGGTCAAGTCCCATCAATTGGGTCAAGCTCAATCTACTTGGGTTGAACCCAATCCAATTAGGTCAAACCCTGATGCAGCCCAAATTGAATCCTATTCAATTTGGCTCAACCTAAGTCCAATTACTCAATCAAATTGAGTTCATTAGCAATCTAATTACTAATTAATCCTCCAATAATTCAATAATTATTTTAATGCAACTTTTGCTTAGGATAATTTGTCAATCGAATTGACCAAATTATCCCTGAATGATTCTTAATCATCAATCAGTCATTTGATCAACCTAGAAACTTCTATGCGTGTGACCTCATAGGTTCGATCCTAAGCCGATAGTATAGGAACGTCTTCCTATACTAATCGATGTGACCATCTAGCAATACCCGACGTCCGGATAGGCTGAATATATGCAAAGCAAATATTCTGAAATTCTGAACTATGGTTACTGTATAATTCAATCCCTTTGACTCCTAATGCTAGGATGACTTAGAGCTCACTGTCAACCCTATAATTAATACATCCATTATGTGATTAACTTTAGATATCCCGTGACTCCTCACTGGAATTATCCTGGCCAAGGTTTTGCTAAATTAATCACAAGATATTATCTCCTGTTTCTAGGAGGGGTCAATTTCATCTCGACTCACAATTGACTATGCAAGTACTTGACTGCACCTAGTGACCTTCCATCACTGAATTAGAAATCCAGATAGTCCGGTACCAAAGTAGAATGAGTTGCTTGCTAGTCACAGGTTGCGGTCTCAGGTCAGAGGGCCAAACTTATACCCATATCCACTCGGAACATCTCTTGACAGCAGAGCGTTCCAAAATTGGTCACGTTCAGTAAAATATACTCCTACACTTCACCTGTGTAGCATACCAGTGTCTCCACACTCCTTGATTAAGAGGACAACCAACGTATATGTCACACAACGACCTAATCTCGATAATGCTGTCGTCCTTGTAACAACATATCATTTGGTCGCGAACTAGTTTAAGGACTCGAAGATAAATCCTCCTTTATCATTAATAAGTCTTAAGGACTTCATCATATAAGAGTTCATTTGAAGATGTAAAATGATGAATAATGCCAAATAACACTTTATTAATTTGTCAATTCATTTACAAAATTCAATCATCAATATGCTGACGATTGACATTTAGGATACAAATCCCAACAACTCCCACTTAGCCTAATGTCAATCGGCACAATATCTAATACCCATCTTCGACTTGTGTTCGTCGAACTCTTTGATGCCGAGGACTTTGGTAAATGGGTCAGCCAGATTTTTCTTTGTGTCAATCTTCTGAAGATCAATATCATCTCGATCGACGATCTCTCGAACCAGGTGGTAGCGACGTAGAATATGCTTGGTCCGCTGATGTGCTTTGGGTTCTCTTACTCGAGCTATGGCTCCAGTATTGTCACAAAATATAGACACTGGACCATCAATGGAGGGTGTCACTCCAAGCTCGGTGATGAACTTCCGCAACCATACAGCTTCCTTGGCGGCATCAGATGCTGCGATGTATTCTGCTTCATATGTAGAATCTGCCACTGTATGCTGCTTGGAACTCTTCCAGCAGATGGCCCCACCCTTAAGAGTAAAGATATCCTGACATGCTCTTGCTATCATCTTGATCTGACTGAAAACTTGAATCGGTATATCCCTCAAGTTTTAAGTCAGAATCACCATAGACAAGCCACTGGTCTTTAGTATTTCTCAAATACTTAAGGATGATTTTTACAACCTTCCAATGGTTGCTACCTGGATCAGACTGGTATCTGCTCACTACTCCTAGTGAGTATGCCACGTCTGGTCTAGTACATATCATGGCATATGTGGAGTGATTGAGTAAATTCCTATTTAATTTTGATGAGCTCAAAATATTTGAGTATATTTTATGTTGTACTAATAAATTCAATCTAGTGTTTCAGGCAAATATGTGTGAATTTCTAGTTAAGTGCCTCAAGCTCTGGTTCAAAGTAATTTAGATAAGTATTGGACTCAATTTGAACCAAAATCTGCATCCCGAGTCGACTTCGAAAAATTACGAGTCGACTCCGAGTGGTTTAAAGGTTCTGGCACAAGCTCGAGTCGACTCCGACTGAGAACAAACAGAAAGACAAAAAGAAGAGTTTCAGACCCTATCAGTAAGTCGACTCCAAAAAGTTTTGAGTCGACTCCGATGCTTGCCGAGTCGACTCCAAAGGGTAACAGACAGAAAGACAGAACGATGGATTTTAGATCCTGTTACCGAGTCAACTCCAGAAGATTACGAGTCGACTCCGACATTTGACGAGTCGACTCCTAGTTATGTCCGAGTCGACTCCCAGAGGAAAGCAGTCTGAAAGGAAGAGAACCAATCTCGAAAATCCTGTGAACGAGTCGACTCCAAGAGTTCCAGAGTCGACCCCCAAGTCAGCCGAGTCAACTCCAACAAAGCGCGAGTCGACTCCGAGGCAGATCAGTTAAATAGATAGAGAATTGGTTTTTCGGACTCTGAGAACGAGTCGTCTTCCGAAGATCTCGAGTCGCCTCTCAAGATAGCCGAGTCGACTCCAAGAAAATCCGAGTCGACTCGAGGAAGAAAAACATAAAGATGGGTTTCTGGAACCCTAAGAACGAGCCGACCTCTAAGTGCCCGAGTCATCTCCAGATGTTGGCGAGTCGACTCCAGTTTTGGTCCGAGTCGACTCCAGGACGAGACAAGCACTTTAATTCAAATCTTGAACAGTGGACGAGTCATCTTTAGTAAAGCGCGAGTCGACTCCAGCAACAGCCGAGTCGACTCCAAATCGCACGAGTCGACTCCGATCCCAACGGATACACTGTCAGAATGTGCAGACGGGACAGAACGGCTCTAAATCTCTCTCTAACGGCTAGTTTTCGAATGAAACCACTTAAATAGCCAGAGTGAACAGTAGTAGACAACAAGAGAGCTATTCCATCTAAGCATTAAAGCATTTCAACCACCAAGAGCTTCCGTTGCGTAAATCCAAGAAAAAGAAGGAAGAAGTGCATTCAACTCAAATCTGAAAGTGCTTCCTTTGCATTCAAGGCTCTACTACTGTCCTCCATCATTCGGCACATTCAAGAGGAGACTCAGAAATCGAGAAGCCCCTACTTCCTCATCTAAAATTTATTTGAGGGCTTCTAATTTTGCTTTGCTTATATTGTTCTCACACTTACTTTTTAGAAGCTTTCTTTGAGACTTCTTAAACTTTGTTCTTCTTACTTGATTCAATCAGGGGATTGAATCAAGGATTGTAAGGTTTGTTGGTGAGCCAAAGATAAAACTAACGGTGTAAGGTTTTGGTTGGTGAACCGAGCAAAATCAACTGGGTTTGATTGTGAACTCGGAAAAACAATCGGTTGGTTCTAGTCGGTGAGCCTGTGAAAACCGACTGAGTTCGTTGTAACCTCGTGAAAACAACAAGTTGGATTGTGAGCTTGTAAAACAACCGGCTGTAATCCGAGGGATTATAGTGAACTCCCAAGTGTGGCTTGGAAAGTAGACGTAGGAGCAAGAGTTGGCTCCGAACCACTATAAATCTTCTGTGTTTGTATTGCTTCGTGTCTCTTTCACTCTTTTTGCCCACTGCATCTAGTAATCTAATTAATTCGCTTACAATAGATTTAGTTAATTACTCATCATATTTTTAATTGATCAATATTTAATTAAAACCCAATTCACCCCTCCCTCTTGGGTTGTCTTCTTGGGCAACAGCATACATTATAGATCCCACTACTGAAGCATATGAAATTCTATCCATACTCCCTCTTTCTTGAGGGGTTGTCGGACAATCCCTTTTAGAGAGGTTAATTCCATGGCCCATCGGAAGATAGCCTTTCTTGGAATTAATCATACTGAACCTCTTCAGTATAGTATCAATGTATGTGGATTGGGATAATCCAAGCAATCTTCTAGATCAATCTCTATAGATCTTCATCCCTAGGATGTAAGATGCTTCTCCCAAATTCTTCATGGCAAATTGAGATGATAGCCAAACTTTTATTCCTTGTAATGCAGAAATGTCATTCCCGATTAAAAGAATGTCATTCACATACAAAACAAGAAATATGATAACTGAACCATTTGCCCATTTATAAATGCAAGGTTCCTCTTCATTCTTAATGAAGCCATACGATTTGATCACCTTATCAAATCGTATGTTCCAACTCCGTGAAGCTTGCTTTAATCCATAAATGGATTTTTAAAGCTCGCACACCTTAGACTCATCTGCAGATATAAAACTTTCAGGTTGCATCATATACACCTCCTCTTCTAAATCTCCATTTAGAAAAGCGGTTTTAACATCCATCCGCCAGATCTCATAATCTAAGTGTGCTACTATCGCAAGCATAATCTAAATGGATTTGAGCATTGCCACAGGAGAAAACATCTCATCATAGTCAATACCATAATGCTGACGATATCCTTTGGCAACCAGACGGGCTTTATAGATCTCTACCTTTCCGTCTGTGCCCCGTTTCTTTTTGAAAATCCACTTACACCCTATGGATTTAATTCCTTCGAGTGGGTCAACTAATGTCCATACATCATTGACCTTCATGGATTCCATTTCGGATTGCATGGCTCCAAGCCATGCATCAGAGTCATACCTCTGCATGGCATCCATGTAGGTGATCGGATCCTCATCATTTTCATCAAGTTCGATTGGATCCCCATCCCGGACCAAGAAACCATAGTATCTAACCGGCTGACGTGGTACTCTACCTGATCGCCTTAATGGTGCATCTAAGATGGGTTCTGGATCTGATCTAATCAAATCCGACTCAATTGGTTCAGTGGATGGTGTCGGGTCTTCTACATATTGAACTTCCCTAAGCTCAACATTAGAGCTTCTACTTCCTTCTCCAAAGAATTCCTTTTCTAAGAATACAACTCTATTGCTTACGAACAACTTTTGTTCTTCAGCAAAGTAGAAGTAATATCCTTTAGTCTCTTTAGGATAACCGACAAAGAAACATTTGTCAGACTTGGATTCAAGTTTATCTATTTTTAAACGTTTGACATACGCCGGACACCCCCAAACCCTAAGGTGAGAGAGCATTGGCTTACGTCCAGTCCACATCTCATGTGGTGTTTTATTTACAGACTTACTTAGAACCTTATTTAGATTGTAGCGGGATGACTCAAGTGCATATCCCCAAAACGATATGGGCAGACTCGCAAATCCCATCATGGATCGAACCATATCTAATAGAGTTCGATTTCTTCTTTCTGATACGCCGTTATACTGCGGTGTATCAGGAGGAGTCCATTGGGAAAGAATTCCATTCTCTCCCAGATATGTCAAAAACTCATTGGAAAGGTATTCACCCCCTCGATTTGATTGAAGAGTTTTAATACTCTTTTCAGTTTATTTTTCTACTTCATTACAATATAATTTGAACATTTCAAATGATTCAGATTTATGTCTCATTAAATAGACATAATCATACCTCGAAAGATCGTCTGTAAACGTAATAAAATATAAATACCCACCCCTAGCATCTGTGCTCATTGGCCCACATACATCAGAATGTACGAGGGTCAATAAGTCACTAGCTCGTTCACCTTTTTCGGTAAAAGGTGATTTGGTCATCATACCAAGAAGATATGACTCACAGGTTGTCAATGATTCACAATCATTAACATTGAGAATTTTCTCTTTACTTAACCTATTCATCATGTTCTTTTTAATATGACCTAGCCTATGATGCCAAAGGTAGACATCCGTGACATTATCTATTCTAGGGCGCTTACTTTTAGATGTATACCCTAGAAGCCAATCTGGCTGACACATTATTAATTCTAGGGACATAATTTTGTACTTGACTATTTATAAATAAAAGGCATCTTTTCATTCATATTATTTATGTGTCTATGAATCGTCCAAGAAATTAATAAGATGATGATGCATATTCTCAAGAGTTGAGAATTTGAGCCATGTATCATTGGTGATTAATTTCTAAATGCTTCTGATCATTACGAGGATGGTGATCGATCCGA
This sequence comes from Phoenix dactylifera, assembly GCF_009389715.1. Classification (NCBI taxonomy): domain Eukaryota; kingdom Viridiplantae; phylum Streptophyta; class Magnoliopsida; order Arecales; family Arecaceae; genus Phoenix; species Phoenix dactylifera. The sequence goes on from NW_024067849.1 coordinate 403,715, forward strand.
TCAGTGCACAGATCACTTTCCTTCTGGATGGACGAGACTTGAGTCCACAGTGTAGGGACACTGAAGTGATAGTGCAGGTGCTTATTAGAGAACAAGGGTACTGAGCGTGACCAAGACAAGAAGTCACTTGGATGTCTATCCATTCGTCAGTGACTTGCTTGATGTTGCAGTAGTATAACTGGTCCTTTGACCTGCGGTGCTTCAGCTACTCATAGTGAGGTTATTGTAGTTTGACTACACGTATACATGGTCTCTAGTCATATGGGTCCTTGTAGTGTAGATTGGCTGCAGTAAGTTCACTGTAGGAGTAGGGTATGCACTCACATGGAATCTATCGACCTTGATAGAAGAGGAGTGATCCTATGTGATTTGTTAGACTGAGTTCTAAGACCTTGGCCAGAGTAGTAATATAAAGTGGAGAAAGAGTTTTCCACTAACGAACTCGAGTCGAATAAATCTTGACATATGATAGACGAAGGGGTTTGACGAGTTATCCATGACCTCCGTCCTGTAGGGATCCACGATAGTAGGACTGTATCACATGATAACTGCACCTAGAGGTTCATTATTCTATTCTACTGGGTAGCCACTACATGCTGCTAGGTGTCACTGGTGGATGGTGGGACACACAGGGATTATCTCGATGATCGATAAACCCTAATGAGTAGAGTTGGAATCGTTCCAATCCATTGAAAGGAGTTTTCAATGATATTGTGATAGAGATCATAATATATCTCACTACCAGTCAGAGTAGAACCTATGGGGTCACACACACTAGAAGTATTGACCGATCCGATGGTTGAATCGTGATTAGGAATCACAAGTAATCAATTTGATTGATATTCAGTTGAAGAAGGAACAAAGAAAATTAATTAATTGGACTTAAAACACAAATCCTACTTCGAGTAAGATTCCTAAAGTCCTAATTGGATTAGGACTGGAAATCCTAGTTGGAGTAGGACTGGGATTTCTACTTGGAATAGGATTCCTACAATCCTAATTAGATTAGGAGTTTTGAATTAAAATTGGATTCCTGCTTCGAGTAGGATTCCTAGAGTCCTAATCGGATTAGGACTTCGGATTCAAATTAGAGTCCTAATTGGATTAGGACTAAAATTAAATAAGTCCTAATTGGATTAGGGTTTCTTAAGTCCTAATTAATTATTAATCTAATGAATCAACATGACTCCTAATTGGGTTAGGATTGAAGAGTTCAATTGAGTCATGGTTCACTCAAGTTCTAATTGGATTAGGACTAGTATAGATTGAACCCAATTGATTCATGATTTGGTTAAACCCTAATTGGATTAGGGCTAAACCACATTAGGGGCTCCCAATTCTCATTAGATGAGGATTAGGGCAACACAAGAAGGAGGGGCTCAAGCCCCTCCTCCTTTGCTTCATTGGTGCGGCAACACAAGAGGGACCGGCGCCCCTCTTGGAAAAAGGTCTAGGGCTCCTAACTTGTAGGGGCCCTAGATGCTTTATAAGGAGGTGAAAGGGGGCTGACGCCCTAATGTATGTGATGCTCTCCTCCTTGCAGCCGTGGCCTCCCTCTCCCCTCTCCTTGATTCAGCCGCAAGCAAGAGCAAAAGAAGAAGAAGGGTGGCGGCCTCCTCCTCCTCTCTTCCTCCTTCCAACGCAGGGAGAATAAAAGAAGGCTGCTGGCTTCGTTCCGCTTCTCTCTATCCCTCCTTCTTCTTCCTCCTCTCAAGCACAATCAAGGGTTGATTGAAAGAGAGGAAATCAGCCATCCAAAGTTGTCTCTGCAAGGGAGCTAGCACCCCGGGGAGACAAGGAAGCTTTGATCGGTTTCTGCTTCGTGTGGATACCTGTAGAGACCGGGCACTTGAACGGCTTCAAGCGAACCTTCATCCTAAACCACGAACTTCAGTTTGCGGTGATCATCTACCCGCACAAGGTGAAGATCTGATCTTCTAAAGGTTTTAAAAGTTTTTAATCCTTATCTATCTACGAACGGTTTTTGAACAACGTTCATGCGATGAACGGTTGATCCCGCGCATGCCTCTTCCGCTGCATCTGAATTTTTTAAAATTTTAGCGGCATGATCGGGATTTTCTAACAGTGGTATCAGAGCCTAGGCTTCATAGATTAAGGTAAGGATTAATTATTAGTAGGCTTATTAGATCTGAAAATTGAAAGATTATGCATGCTGAAAATTTTCTGCATGCAGATTTTTTCTAGGGTGCTGATTTTTGTATACTGATTTTTATATGATAAGATGATGATTCTAATTGCATTGTTAATGAGATTACAAAGTTTAGAATCATGATTAGCATGATCAGCAACCTATGTCATGAGATAATCAGTTAGTTTTCAGATCTGAAAATTATAATTGCTGCATGTGGTAATGATCATAGGATTCAAACCCTTTTGGTATTAAATGTAAAGACCTGCGATGTGATCTGCAATGTCATGTAATTTTTCAGATGCTTGCATGCATCTTATTTGATGTTTTGAGAGGCCTGCGTGCCTCCTAAAAGAAGATGTAATTTATTATTATTTTTATTTTACATCTGGTTGTATTTCTGTGATGTGATGTACGTCAACGATCAAGTTGAAGACAAGGCATGAGATGAACAGGGGTCTAAGCGGTTGATGGCGATTGGATCAAGAGTTGGTCAAGGATCGAATCAAGGAGGCTTGGGACCAATTCAAGAATTGAAGACCAATTGATCGATTGACGTGCATGTGCTTGTAATACGACCTAATTAGAATCCATGATCATCACCTATTTAAAGTTTAGCTTTATTTTGATGCTGCGATTATAACTGCCTGTGATGTGCCGTTTGCATGTGATGTGAATGAAAGCCGGATAGATAGGTTTACATGTGATGTAACAAACCCAATTGAGACCTAAATTAAAACCTCCTCAATCAAGTCAAGAGTGAACCAACATGAGCAAGTCATATTAGACTAATTGATCTAATTGGTGTCTAGGAAAGCATGAAAGGTGGTTACTTAATTAGGACCTTACTCTCTGAGTAAGGGGAGCCTCCCACCTGCTTACCTGGCCAATTGTTCGATTACCTCTTATGAAGAGCTCAAGTTGCAAACACTAAGACCTGATTAACCTATATTAAGTCAATAGGTCTTCCACTGTAGTAGAGCTGCTAAGGCCTTTCTCATGTTGATTTGTCTCGGCTGGATACAGTGGTCAAGTTGCATCGGGGGGCTGGACCTCTCTATGGACATGAGATGTTGTAGGATAAAGGTGGGGTTGGGCACCAATAACTGTTAGGTGAGGACCCAATGACGACTTTATTTCTACGGTTATACGGTGGGTATGACTTAACTAAGAAATGGACCAATAACTGTTAGGTGAGGTCTTCATGGCTTAGAGACCAAGTAGCACTGCAACATGCTTGAGAAGTATTGTACAAGAGTTGTACATTCATTAATTTATGTGTCACCAATAACTGTTAGGTGAGGTGGCATGTAAATCGGTGGGACCGCAGTACCCACTAGAAACCCTAGTCGTGTAGGATTTCCGTTTTCCTACCAGGAGAGTGTGAAGAATTCGAGAAAATAGTGGGAGGTACATTTGTTCTAAAAGACCCTAGAACAAATTAGAATCAAGTACAAAATTCTAACTAGAATCTTTACTCTTTGAGGATTATAATGTCAGTTTCTAGACTTTTAACTCATATCCTATAGAACAACCGTTTGACCAAACCCAATTATAAAGACTGGCTCCGCAAATTTCAAAATAGTTTTGAATTATGAGAAATTAGGGTATGTGCTAGACCATGGAATCCCCGTGTTACCAATCTATCCGATCACTGATCAGCGTAAGACGCATGCTAAGTGGACGAACAATGACAATAAAGTAAGGTGCTGCACAATGGCATCCATGTCTAATGAATTACAATGCTAGCATGAGAACATGAGACTGCCAGGGACATATTAAATCACCTGCAAGAGTTGTATGGTGATCAGAGTCGCGCAGCATGTTTTGAAGTGTCCAAGAGGCTCTTTAAGACAAAGATGCGTGAGGGGCAGTCTGTCCACGATCATGGTTTGACCATGATAAAGGACTTGAAGAAGCTTGAGAAGCTCAGCATGACCATGCACAAGGAATTGCAAACGGATTTGATCCCACAATTCCTTCTAGCTTCATATGAATAGTTTATAGTAAATTACCATATGAACAAGATTGTATGCACCAAAATAGAATTGTTAAATAAATTGGTAACTAACTTAGGGACCTTGAAGAAGTTCAAGGGGCATCGTTTTCGCTGTCAAGTTAGTTTCTACTTTCAAGAGAGAGTCTATTTGGAAGAAGAAGAAGCCTGCGAAGAAACAGAAGACTAAGAAAACACCAAGTAAGGAAGTTCCAAGAAAAAGGCCAATTGCAAGGAAAGTGTTTCCATTGCATCATGGACGACGACCATTGGAAGAGGAACTGTCCTACATACATGGGAAGCATAAAGAACAATGAAGGGTGACAGACCTTCAGAAGGTATGTCAGATATGCTCAGGATACTTAGGGACTGTTACCTATTGCTAGCAGAAATTTGATTTCTGTATTTTATTTAGCATAGAAATATTTTTATTTGAAAAAATAAATTGATTCAATATGGTTTTATGATTGACAGTCTCTATCACATACATATGGATGTATCTGTGAATATATCTGAGCAAACAGTGAATACCATAGGATCTAATAGATCCAAAAATGATATAAATCTAAAGTATTTGTGGCACCTCAGGCTTGGCCATATAGGAGAAGACAGAATAAACAAATTAGAGAAACATGAGCTTTTGGGCTCATTGACTTCCGAGTCATATTTCATTTGTGAATTCTGCCTTCAAGGAAAGATGGCTAAATTATCCTTTGTAGGACACAGGGAGGTCCACTGAAATACTTACCCTAGTACACACTGATGTGTGTGTCCCGTTCGATGTGCAGGCTAGGGATTGTAATTTTTACTTCATTTTACCGATGATTACTCACGGTATGGATATGTGTATGAGACACAAATATGAAACTTTTGAAAGGTTCAAAAAGCTTAGATATGAAGTAGAAAAATAAGCACAAAAACTCATTAAGGTTCTTCGATCAGATCGAGGAAGTGCATACCTTAATGGAGAGTTCCGTGATTATCTCAAGGAGAATGGTATAGTTTCATAATGGACTCCTCCTGGTACAGCTCAGCTCAATGGAGTGTCAGAGAGGAGGAATCGGACTCTATTGATATGGTCCAGTCCATGATGAGTGTTGCCCAAGGTGACAAGCCAAGAGAGGGGGGGGGGGGGTGAATTGGTTTCTTTTAATTTTAACTATCTTACTTGTGTTAAATGATGAGTTAGTGAACTTAAACAAATCGCAATGCAAACAACAAGAAGTATAGTGGTTCGGTGCTCTCCTTAGCACCTACGTCCACTCCCCAAGCGACCCTTGGGAATTCACTATAATCCCGCGGATTACAGTTGGATTGTTTTCCGGGCTCACAATCCAAAAACCTTTACACTTTGGTTTTCCGGGTTCACCAAAAACCTATGTTGGTTTTGCGGGCTCACCAACAAACCTATGTTGGTTTTACGGGCTCACCAACGAACCTTTACAATTGGTTTTCCGGGTTCACCAATCAACCTATATTGGTTTTACGGGCTCACCAACGAACCTATGTTGGTTTTACGGGCTCACCAACGAACCTTTACAATTGGTTTTCCGGGTTCACCCAATCAACCTATTTCGTTGGTTTTGCGGGCTTACCAACCAACCTTTACAAGTAGTTTAACAAATAAAGGAAGAAGATTTAAACTCCTAAATGAGCAAATATAACAATATAATCTACAAAGAAGAGTTTAGAATATAGTTATCCCTTTAATAAAGCTCTTCTCTTCTTTGTCACGATTGCTTCACTCTTCAAGGGTTGGTGGAGCTCTTAATGTCTCCTGGAATCTGCTCAACCACTTCCTTTTGGCTCTTTGAATGAAGCAATTGAATGAAGCTTGCCTTGCTAGGGTTCTCTCTTGAATGCACTTGATGTTTTTTCCAAAGCTTGCTTCCTCTGATGAATACTCCCCCTTAAATACTTCTCCAACCTCCAAATAGTCCTTCCTGACCGTTGGATTGAAGAAACTAGCCGTTTATAGCCGTTGGGAGTCCAAAAAGCACTTCTGCACAACTAGCCGTTATGCTTCTGCCCGTGCTTGGGTCGACCCAAACTTTTCTTGGGTCGACCCAAACCACTGTTCATCAGGCTTGGGTCAGCTCAAGCTTTTCTTGGGTCGGCCCAAGCTTTTCTTGGGTCGGCCCTCTCAGAAAATTCAGAACCTTGAATTTCAGCCTTTCTTCACTTGGGTCGACTCAACCTTTCTTTGGGTCGACTCAAGGTTCAGTTGGGTCGACTCAACTTCTTCTTGGGTCGACCCTAACAGGGTTTCCAGAGAACCTTTTCTGTCTTCTGTTCTGTCTTGCCTTTGGGTCGACCCACTCAGGGTTTGGGTCGACTCAAGCTTGGGTCGACTCAACTATATCTTGGGTCGACCCTCTCAGTAAATCCAGAGAACCATTTTCTGTCTTCTGTTTGAGGATCTTGATGTTTGGGTCGACTCATGCTTTCCTTGGGTCGACCCAACTCACTGTTCATTTGTGCCATTTTTGCAGAAGTGTGCCAAATGCTTTCTTGATGTGCCGGAGTCGACCCAATCATTCTTTGGGTCGACTCAATCCATACTTTGCTGCATCTCAAGGTTAGATTCATTCAAATAAACAATGAAATGTATCTATATCAATTTATACAAATATACTGAAAGTAACAGACTTATAAATGAAGTATCGATTTAACTTATAACATACTCTTGATTATTGCTTGTTAATCATCAAAATAACACTATCATCCTCAATCTCCCCCTTTTTGATGATTACAAAATATAGAGTATAAGCCTATTGATACTTATCTTAAAATTAGTTTTTGAAAGGGCTTAACTTGCTGAATTTCAGCTTTTCATATATAAGAGTGAAGTCTCCCCCTATATCATTCAAATGTTGCCAATTTGACTTTTGAATTGCTCCCCCTTTCATTTATAATTCATTAAAAATGAAACTCCAAAAATTTGAGATAAAACATGAGTTTCAGGTTATGTATCGAGGTGTGAAAGGTGCGTGCCAAATTTTGAAATTCTATGTGCCAAATTCTGAAATTTGATGGAATTTTTTGATTTGATCATTTTCATTGTTGCAAATTGCTCCCCCTTAAATGTATATGCTTTCTTATATGATTTTCAATTTGTTTTACAAGTTATTTCTCTTTTCTTACATAATTTCTTATTTCTCTTTCTTTACATAACTTCCTATTTCTCTTTCTTTACTTCAACTTCTTCTTTCTCTTTCTTTACTTCTCCTCTTATTACTCTTTCTTTACTTCTCCCCCTTTTTGTTATCATCAAATAGGTGCATGGAAAAAGACACAATAAATAACAACCATTCAAACTTCATTGATCAAAATAGGAACATTTTAGTAATTTCATGCCAAAAACAAAAAGCAAATACAATGTTCCTCAATCAAGGTTCAAAATACATGATCAACACAAAATACATATGAGAACTAGATACATATCCTAGGCTCTAAACAAGATCGTGAGACTCTCCCGGATCGCTTGGCTACGGCTCTCTTGGGTCCCATTTCTCCAAGATCTTGAAGTAATCTAGTGTTTGGAGATGATTGGAGGAGATTGGAGAGTGGGGAATAAGATTTTCGGAAGAGGACAAAGGGTAAACAGTGCCCTAGAAGCTCACGGGTCCCCCTTTTAACAGTGGGGTCCCGACGTTGGGTCGACTCAAGAATTTTCTTGGGTCGACTCAACGTTGGGTCGACCCTATTCTGGATTGGGTCGACCCAAGTTCAGAAATTTTTCCTTTCTCTTCCTTTTCGCTTCTAAAAATTTTCCTTGCTTCCAATCCTTACAAATTCTTTCTGGGACAATGATACATGAGTAAGGAATCTATAGATTACAAGTTTGACTCATGTTTCATGGATTTTTAGAAATGGGAGGAATGTATCATGAGACTGCTTGCTCCCTTTTATATCTCTTCAATAAAAAGGATCACATATGCCTAATTTTCTCCTTAGCGTACAGAATCTATCTTCACTCAAGGGTTTTGTGAATATGTCAGCTAATTGTTTTACAGTACATATATGCTCAATACATATGTTTCCATTTTGCACATGATCCCTAATAAAATGATATCTTATTTCTATGTGTTTGGCTTTAGAAATGAGACATTTAAGATGTGAGCCAAAAGAGATCTCTAACTGTAGATTCCAAAGATATTTTTCAAATCAAGTGTAGATGGAATCTTTTTCAAGTTATTTCAAGGAGTATCAAGAATAATATTCAAAGAAGGCACGAATGAAAATTCAACACCTTTATATATATATATATATATTAAGTATATAGCAAGATAAGAGCAATCTAGTTAATTTTCAGAGTATAGTATAAGAGCAAATAAAGATCAAACCTTATATACTCGAAAACATAAGATTATGTTGAATCCTTAATTCTTAATGACTTCAAAGTTCTTTCATGATATAAAAGTATTGAGGCATAGATACCAAAACATGAATTTATGCAGTGTAGGATACATAAAATTCAAGGCTTTGAAAGTTCTTTTAGAGCTCTCTTAAAGACTTTCTTTTACTCCGTTAAAGATCATAGCATCAAAATCAATTAAAATGAATTGGCTCAGGATTGAAACACTAAAGTGCAAGCCAATAAGAACTCATAAGTAGATTCCAAGATAAATTTTCGAAACTAAGACAGATGGAATCCTTTTCAATTAATTTTCAGAAATAAATGATTTACCGATGAATACAGATGGAAATCCAACTTTCAAAAGATATTCAATGAAGCACAAGTTTAATACCACTTTACATTTAGTATTCTTTGTCTCATCTTTAGATGCGAATTTATACGATTAAGTTCTATATGATCTCTCACTCTGAAATTTTCTTTCTCCCCCTTAATTAATCATTCCATTTGAGAGTTTAGAGTTTGAAGATAATTTTCAATAAAGAGATTGAGTATTTAAAGCTCCCCTCGAAAGATGCATTTTCTTTGAAACCTTTTTTTTTTTGTTCTTCTATAATATCAAGAATGTAGAGTGATCCGGAATTTTTCAAAATTTATAGCAATCACTCTTTTTAATCTTTCAAGAATAAATTATATTTTCTCTTATTTTTTTTGAATATGTATGGAAATATTAATCAAAAAATAATTCTTTTGAAGCTCAAATTTCTTTCAAAAGTAATTATATTTTCTTTCCTATAAGAATTATTGAAGTGAGTTGAAATATTTTAAGCTTTAGGATCATTAACTCTCTTCTTAAAAACAGCTTTTCTTTTTAATGATAGAAGCATTTAATTATGTAGGAGTGTATATTCAAAATATTAATTTCTTAGTCATAGTTTTTCAGCAATGTATATATGAAGCACCATAAATCTTTTTAATATCAAAATAATATCATATGTTTAGAACCATTTATTTGCAATCAAGATCATTGAAAAATACATCATTTAGACCAATTTCAGTATACTTATAAGATAGAAGAAGATATGTTTCATATGCGTATCGGAGCAAACAACCAAAGCATCAAAATTAATTCTATTTTCTTAAACCGTAGTTTTCATCTAGGAATCATATTGAGTTATTTTTCAAATTTTTTTTTAATTTCTTCCTTTAACCACTCAATGATCATTTTGATTATCTTCATTTGTTTTTCGGTTTTACTTTTCTATGCTCTATATTCTATTTGCTCTCTATCTGGTGGAGTTGGAAGGGGCACGAGTACTACCACTAGCCTCCCTCTTGTGCCGTCCCTAATATACCCTACACCGAATAGTTGGGTCAAATAGTGTCGGGTACTACCACTAGCCTCCTCATTGGCACCATCCCTATGATGAGCAATGTAGAAAGGTTAAACTTTTCTCTTTAAAAATGTTCACTCCAAACTCTTCCTATTATAGTTGATTATGGATTTTATCCCATCCAAAGGAATGCTCACATAATTCTTATAAATGTGGCTGAATATATTATACTTGTTTTGCTTTTACCTAAGATTGGAGTACTTAGTTTTATTATCTTAACAGATTTTTATGAATCTTTTGATATCAATTAGATGTGATTCATTAGAATTAGTTTGATATCTTTGCATATAAGCACAAAATGAGCATACAATTTGGCCTACAAGCTGCATGATATAGTAATACAGCTTCAAACAATAAAATTACCTTGCTCATTATTTTTAAACTCTACAATATGGGTCATAGATATACCTTTCTTCATGCCAAACTTCTGTAAGAATATTCTTGTGAACTTACTTTGGCCAATGGAAGATCCCCTTTCTTATTTGTCTTAGTTTGGAGTTCGAGAGGAAAGATTAGTTCATCCATTTTACTCATTTCGAACTCACCCTGCATGAGCTTAAAAAGAAAAAACTTTACATAAAGCTTCATTAGTAGCACACAAATATATCCATCAATATATATTTGAGCAATTATGATATCAAAATTTTTTCTTTTTGATACATAGTTTTATCACTATTACTTTCTAATCAAAAAGTTACTTAATCATTCATATCATGCTCTTGGTGCTTGTTCTAAATCAAATAGTATTTTATCATGTTTGTAATGAATATTTTTCAAATATAGATGGTTATTTTTACATAAAAATTTTAATAATATAACCACACAGAAGTTCATTCTACACATTCATTTGACAAAATACAAGTCTCATAAAACAATCAAATGAAAGTGGTTATCTTTGGATTCTAATTATGCAAAAATTTCATCAAGATCTATTTCATCTTTTCTGATTAATTCTTTTAGTAATCACAAAATCTCTCTTAATTTAGTGTGTTTCTGAAAAACTCAGTTTTGTTCCAAATATAAAAAGTTTTCAGATTCTTCAATAAGATTTCAAATTTTATCCCTTTCAAAATGATTTAGTTTAACTTAACCAATTATCATCTTGTTCATTCTTCTTAATGTCTTTTAAATAGAAGCAAAAATTGAACAAACTATATTCTCAATAAAAGATCTAGTTTTAATAAGAATAATATGAATTGACATTTCTACAACTGGTATCTTTTATTGAATATTCTATATGCATTGCTTAGAGAGTAATATCCAAAGAAACACTTGTTTTATCAGATTTGGCATATATTTCATTCTTGAGAACATAACATGTATAACTGGAAAAAAAAAATGAAGGTATGCACCATTTGATTTTCTGTTTTTCATGAGTTCACATGGGGTTTTCTTCAAAAATAGATTTAATAGAAACCTTATAATATGACAAGCTGTGATGATAACATTAATCAACTGCTATCACAAAGCATTGTCCTTACACAACAAAGGTTCTATTTTTATATTTTATAACCCCTATATGTAATAGTATTCTTGGTGCAAAAATAATTATATTCAATACCGTTTTCTGTGCAAACCTTATTAACAAATTGGTTTTTCAAAACTGTGCCATTGATACTTTCACAGTTTGCAAACCTTTTTCATTTGAAACCTTTTGTAAGTTTGTGCCAAAGCAGGAAATATTTCAATTTAAGTGCCAAGAATAAAACCAACGTTAGCTTTGAAAATCATCCATAATTACAAAGTCAAGAAGCTTATCTCCTAGGCTCACTATCCTAGAGATCCAAATAAGTTCTTATGGAGAATTTTCAAAGACTAAGAGTGGAAACAATGTTTTCAGATTTCGAAATGATTCTAGTTTGTTTTTCTAGATGACATGCATAGCAAACTTTGACCTTGTAGAAATTAATTTAAGTAAGCCAATGACAAGGTCTTTTGAGATTAAGTACATACTAGTATGAGTTATTTTATATGCCAAAAGTGGTTTCTTTAATCTTGGTATTCATAGTGCATATATTTAAATTCATACCAAGTATACATTCTCATATCTATGATCAATAAAAGATAAATACCATTGATAAAAACTCTCAATCAAGCATATAGAGAATTCATAGATTATTCTTAATAAATTGATTAATCATTTAGCAACTTATCCAGCAGTAAGTAAAGCATACTATAAAATGAAGTGATTTGATTATGTTTTTAAAAAATATTACCTATATCACAAAATTGATTAATACCTGCAATTTATGTTTTTAATTAGATACTAAGGCAAAGAGAATGATTGAGATGCAAGGATTACTAATTTCATTATTCTTTTCATTTCAATTACTTTTCTTAAGTATATTTTAAGTTTCATTCTCTAATATATGTCTAGAGCACCCAATATCTAAATTAACATCTTTTGTTGGAGCCTTGAGTGCTAGACACACCTATAGAAAATATTCAGATTTTCAACTTAGGAACTCAAGCTCTTTTGGGTCCTTGTAGGTTAGCTATATTGTTCCTTTTGAAACCCATATTCTCTTAATAGCTATTTTATCCATAGGCTTGCAGATTTTAGGATATATAAGGGAATGTATTTCTGCATACTCTTATTAAATTTAACAAACATCGATTTAATATAAGTAGATGATGGATTTTTAATTTTCTATTTTTGTTCATTAGGTTCATCAGATAACATTAGAATCCGTTTTATGATAGATAGTGGAGGATTTAACACATATGATCATTAAGAAATTTTTGGTTGTACCAAGATTGATATCCTAATCCAGCCTTTCAATATTCAGCTCTTTGATTATTTATCATTAAGTTCAGTTTTTCAGAGCTGATAGTAAATTTTTCAACTATAGGCTTAAATTTGTTAACTTCTTTAGTTAGCCTTTCATTGTCTTCTGAAAGTAATTTAATTATTTTTTTTGAGTTATATCATAGCTTTTCAGCAGAGATAGATTTTTCTGATTTAGCTTTTTATTCTTTAAACTAAGCTTCTTATATTCTAAGTATAGATCAGAAAAAGCATCATGAAGTTCATCAAATGTAAAATCAGATTGAGTTTCAGCATGTACTTTATCTTGGAATGAGAAATCACTTTGTGTTCCAATACATACCTTATCTTCCATGTGCCATAAAAGCAAGAATTTTTAATTTCAGTTTGCTGCTCTACTTCTTCGGAGCTAGTTTCCAAAATTCACTAGAAATGTTAGATGCATTCATATTTTAACTTCAAGCATACTCCATATATCCTTAGCAGTCATGCAAAAAGATATGTTATTAAGTTCACTATCATCCAATAAACAAATATAGAATATTCATGGCTTTTGTATTTTGCTGAGCCATTTTTCTTATCATGATTAGCATTTGTATGTAGCCCATTGACTATGATACTCCATAAATCGTAGTCATGTGCTTGAATGAAAATTGCGCATGCGTGCTTTCCAATGTGTGTAGTTTATACCATTAAATAGTGGTGGTCTATTTGTGGATTGCCCCTCACTCAATAGAACATCCCACTTGGGTTGTCAATGATTTTTAACTCTTGATTGTGAGATCAATGAGTACTATTGGAGGCACCTTGCTCTGATACCACTTGTTGCCCAAGGTGACAAGCCAAGAGGGGGGGTGAATTGGTTTCTCTTAATTTTAACTTTCTTACTTATATTAAATGGATGAGTTAGTGGAATTAAACAAATCACATACAAACAACAAGAAGTATAGTGTTCGGTGCTCTCCTTAGCACCTACGTCCACTCCCCAAGCGACCCCTTGGGAATTCACTATAATCCGCGGGATTACAGTTGGATTGTTTATTCGGGCTCACAATCCAAAAAACCTTACACTTTGGTTTTTCGGGTTCACCAAAAACCTATGTTGGTTTTACGGCTCATCAACGACCTTGTTGGTTTTACGGGCTCACCAACGAACCTTTACAATTGGTTTTCCGGGTTCACCAATCAACCTATTCCGTTGTTTTGCGGGCTAACCAACCAACCTTACAAAGTAGTTTAATAAACAAGTAAGAAGATTTAAGCTCCTAGATGAGCCAAATATAACAATATAATCTACAAAGAAGAGTTTAGAGAATAGTTATCGCCTTGATGTGACTTCTCTCTTCTTTGTCAAGGATGCTTCACTCTTCAAGGGTGGATGAGCTCTAATGACTCTTGGAATCTGCCAACCACTTTCTTTTGACTCTTGAATGAAAGCTCTTGGATGAAGCTTGCCTTGCTAGGGTTCTCTCTTGAAATGCACTTGATGTATTTTCCAAAGCTTGCTTCCTCTGATGAATACTTCCCTCTTAAATACTTCTCCAACCTCCAAATAGTCCTTCCTGACCGTTGGATTGAAGAAAACTAGCCGTTTATAAGCCGTTGGGAGCCCAAAAAGCACTTCTGCACAACTAGCCGTTATGCTTCTGCCCGTGCTTGGGTTGACCCAAACTTTTTCTTGAGTCGACCCAAACCACTGTTCATCAGTATTTCCGGTCAGCTCAAACTTTTCTTGGGTCGACCCAAACCACTGTTCATCATATTTGGGGTCAGCTCAAACTTTTCTTGGGTCGGCCCTCTCAGAAACTCAGACTGAATTCAGCCTTCCATTGGTCGACTTCAACCTTTCTTGGGGTCGACTCAGGTTCAGTTGGGTCGACTCAACTTTTCTTGGGTCGACCCTACAGGGTTTCCAGAGAACCTTTTCTGTCTGTCAGTTCTGTCTTGCCTTTGGGTCGACCCCACTCAGGGTTTGAGTCGACTCAAGCTTGGGTCGACTCAACTTTATCTTGGGTCGACCCTCTCAGTAAATTCAGAGAACCATTTTCTGGTCTTCTGTTGAGGATCTTGATGTTTGGGTCCGACTCATTGCTTTCCTGGGGATCGGACCCAAACCCAGATCTCACTGTTCCTTTGGTGCCATTTTTTGCAGGAAGTGTGCCAAATGCTTTCTTGATGTGCCGGGGGTCGACCCACTCATCCTTTGGGTCGACTCAATCCACACTTTGCTGCATCTCAAGGTTAGATTCATTCATATAAACAATGAAATGTATCTATATCAATTTATACAAATATACTGAAGAGTAATAGACTTATAATGAAGTATCGATTTAACTTATAACATACTCTTGATATTGCTTGTTATCATCAAAATAACACTATCATCCTCAATGAGCTTCACTGATTTACCCTTGTTTCTTTAGATAGATGCCCTATTTTTAGCTATTTACTTGTTGAATAGAGTTCCCTCTAAATCCGTTCCTACCACACCGTATGAGATATAGCATGATAAGAAATCAAATCTTGGTCATCTCAAGATTTGGGGATGTCCGGCCCACGTCAAGAGACTACAGACGGACAAACTAGAGGCTAGGACCATAAGTGCTCGTTTTATAGGATAACCTAAAGAGTAATTAGGATACAATTTTTACGTCTCAGAGGAGCACAATGTATTTGTGAGCCGTCATGCCATCTTCTTGGAAAACCAGTTTATCCTTGACAGAGGCAGTGGAGGAAAATTGAGCTTGAAGAGAAAGTCTCTGAAAAGCAACGAGTCATGGATCCTATCGAACCCATTAATACAGAGCCAGTACACGATGTCCTCAACCACCTCGCAGATCAAGTAGGGTCTCCATCCTCCCGATAGATACTTAGGTATACTAGAAGAGGATACCGAGGAAATGTTCCTAGTGGGAGATAGGGATCACACGCAGAATCCCAAAACTTACGACGCGGCGATATCTGATATCGATTCCGAAAAATGGTTGGAAACTATGAAGTCAGAGTTAGACTCCATGCATTCCAACCAAGTTTGGACCTTAGTAGATCCACCAGAAGGTATTGTACCTATTGGATGCAAATGGATCTACAAAAGGAAGATAGGTTCAGATGGAGAGGTAGAGACCTATAAGGCAAAGCTTGTGGCGAAAGGGTATAGTCAGCGCGAGGGCATTGACTATCAGGAGACCTTTTCACCTGTAGCCATGCTAAAATCCATCCGAACATTGCTTGCCATTGCAGCATTTCATGATTATGAAATCTGGCAGATGGATGTGAAAACAGCTTTTCTGAATGGATATCTTGATGAAGACATCTATATGGAACAGCCTTTGGGTTTCACTTCCAGTGATGGAGATCACAAGGTCTGCAAGCTGCAAAGGTCCATCTATGGACTAAAGCAAGCATCTCGGAGTTGGAACACTCGTTTCAATGACGCAATCAAAACGTTTGATTTCATCAAAAATGAAGAGGAACCGTGTGTTTACAAAAGGGTTAGTGGGAGCGCTGTCATATTTTTCATACTGTACGTGGACGACATCCTCCTGATAGGGAATGATATTCCCATGCTAACCTCGGTCAAGATCTGGTTGTTAAAAAGGTTCTCCATGAAAGACCTTGGGAAAGCATCCTATATTTTGGGAATAAAGGTCTATAGAGATAGATCGAAAAGGATGCTTGGCCTATCACAGAAGATGTACATAGAGGAAGTGCTGAAAAGGTTCAGCATGGAAAACTCTAAAAGGGGTCTCTTACCCTAAGGCATGGAATTAATCTCTCCAAGAAGATGTGCTCCAACACATCTGAAGAGATTCAACGCATGAGCAAGATCCCCTATGCATCAGCAATAGGGAGCCTCATGTATGCCATGCTATGTACATGACTTGATATAGTACATGCTGTGAATGTCACGAGCATATGTCAATCAGATCCAGGCAAAAAGCACTGGATAGTTGTGAAGAACAGTCTTAAGTACTTGAGAAGAACTAAGGACATGTTCTTGGTCTTTGGGAGAAGATCAGAGTTGAAGGTAGAAGGATGCACACATATTGATGATAGAAAGTCTACATCAGAATATGTGCAATGGTGGTTCAGTAAATTGGAAGAGTTCCAAACAACCGATCATTATAGATTCTACCTTAGAAGCTGAATGTTAAGCCGTATCTAAGGGTGCAGTGGAAACCTTCTGGTTAAAAGTTCATTGCAGAGTTAGGTGTAATGTCATTAGATGCCATAACACTTTACTGCGATGACATTGGCACCATAGCACTAGTTATGGAGCCATGGTCTCATCAGAAGTCCAAGCACATGGAGCGGCACTTCCACCTCATACGCGACTATGTTGAGAAGAAATATGTAGAGGTGCAGAGAGTAGACTCCGTGGATAACGTGGCAGATCCGTTCACTAAGCAGCTAAGTCAGCAAAAGACTGAAGCCCACCTTGAGAAGATGGGGCTTAGATATATGACTGATTGGCTTTAGTGCAAGTGGGAGATTGTTAGATGTATGCCCTAGAAGCCAATCTGGCTGACACATTGTTAATTCTAGGGACATAATTTTGTACTTGACTATTTATAAATAAAAGGCATCTTTTCATTCATATTATTTATGTGTCTATGAATCGTCCAAGAAATTAATAAGATGATGATGCATATTCTCAAGAGTTGAGAATTTGAGCCATGTATCATTGGTGATTAATTTCTAAATGCTCTGATCATGGATCATCACGAGGACGGTGATCGATCCGATCAGTGCACAGATCACTTTCCTTCTGGATGGACGAGACTTGAGTCCACAGTGTAGGGACACTGAAGTGATAGTGCAGGTGCTTGTTAGAGAACAAGGGTACTGAGCGTGACCAAGACAAGAAGTCACTTGGATGTCTATCCATTCGTCAGTGACTTGCTTGATGTTGCAGTAGTATGACTGGTCCTTTGACCTGCGGTGCTTCAGCTACTCACAGTGAGGTTATTGTAGTTTGACTACACGTATACATGGTCTCTAGTCATATGGGTCATTGTAGTGTAGATTGGCTGCAGTAAGTTCACTGTAGGAGTAGGGTATGCACTCACATGGAATCTATCGACCTTGATAGAAGAGGAGTGATCCTATGTGATTTGTTAGACTGAGTTCTAAGACCTTGGCCGGGCAGTAATATAAAGTGGAGAAAGAGTTTTCCACTAACGAACTCGAGTCGAATAAATCTTGACATATGACAGACGAAGGGGTTTGACGAGTTATCCATGACCTCCGTCCTGTAGGGATCCACGATAGTAGGACTGTATCACATGATAACTGCACCTAGAGGTTCATCATTCTATTTTACTGGGTAGCCACTACATGCTGCTAGGTGTCACTGGTGGATGGTGGGACTCACAGGGATTATCTCGATGATTGATAAACCCTAATGAGTAGAGTTGGAATCGTTCCAATCCATTGAAAGGAGTTTTCAATGATATTGTGATAGAGATCATAATATATCTCACCACCAGTCAGAGTAGAACCTATGGGGTCACACACACTAGAAGTATTGACCGATCCGATGGTTGAATCGTGATTAGGAATCACAAGTAATCAATTCGATTGATATTCAGTTGAAGAAGGAACAAAGAAAATTAATTAATTGGACTTAAAACACAAATCCTACTTCGAATAAGATTCCTAGAGTCCTAATTGGATTAGGACTGGGAATCCTAGTTGGAGTAGGACTGGGATTCCTACTTGGAATAGGATTCCTACAGTCCTAATTAGATTAGGAGTTTTGAGTTAAAATTGGATTCCTGCTTGGAGTAGGATTCCTAGAGTCCTAATCGGATTAGGACTTCGGATTCAAATTAGAGTCCTAATTGGATTAGGACTAAAATTAAATAAGTCCTAATTAGATTAGGGTTTCTTAAGTCCTAATTAATTATTAATCTAATGAATCAACATCACTCCTAATTGGGTTAGGATTGAAGAGTTCAATTGAGTCATGGTTCACTCAAGTTCTAATTGGATTAGGACTAGTATAGATTGAACCCAATTGATTCATGATTTGGTTAAACCCTAATTGGATTAGGGCTAAACCACATTAGGGACTCCCAATCCTCATTAGATGAGGATTAGGGCAACACAAGAAGGAGGGGCTCAAGCCCCTCCTCCTTTGCTTCATTGGTGCGGCAACACAAGAGGGACCGGCGCCCCTCTTGGAAAAAGGTCTAGGGCTCCTAACTTGTAGGAGCCCTAGATGCTTTATAAGGAGGTGAAAGGGGGCTGACGCCCTAATGTATGTGATGCTCTCCTCCTTGCAGCCGTGGCCTCCCTCTCCCCTCTCCTTGATTCAGCCGCAAGCAAGAGCAAAAGAAGAAGAAGGGTGGCGGCCTCCTCCTCCTCTCTTCCTCCTTCCAACGCAGGGAGAATAAAAGAAGGCTGCAGGCTTCGTTCCGCTTCTCTCTATCCCTCCTTCTTCTTCCTCCTCTTAAGCACAATCAAGGGCTGATTGAAAGAGAGGAAATCAGCCATCCAAAGTTGTCTCTGCAAGGGAGCTAGCACCCTGGAAAGACAAGAAAGCTTTGATCGGTTTCTGCTTCGTGTAGATACCTGTAGAGGCCGGGCACTTGAACGGCTTCAAGCGAACCTTCATCCTAAACCACGAACTTCAGTTTGCGGTGATCATCTACCCGCACAAGGTGAAGATCTGATCTTCTAAAGATTTTAAAAGTTTTTAATCCTTATCTATCTACGAACGATTTTTGAACAACGTTCATGCGATGAACGGTTGATCCCGCGCATGCCTCTTCCGCTGCATCTGAATTTTTTAAAATTTTAGCGGCATGATCGGGGTTTTCTAACACTTACTTGACGTGTACATTACATTAACAGGTTGTGATAACAAGTAGATGCCATTGCTCAATCGTTCATTCATTACAGTAACACCATTCATAACGATATCACAAGAACATTTCTTTATTGAAATTTTATAACCGTTCATGGCCAAAAGGCCTACGGAAATTACATTCAATAAAAACATAGGACAATAGTGACAATCACTCAAGACAACTACATGAGAATTGAAAACAAGTTTGAGATTTCCTAAAGCTAGCACTGAAACAGATCTTCCATCTCCAACATTCAAGAATCTCTCGTTGTTTTCAAATCTCTCATTGATCTGAAGTCCTTGCAACGAATTGCATATATTAAACGGACTTCCAGTATCTAATACCCAGGTCGAATTATCACATATAGAAAAATTACAAGGTGTTATCATATAAATACCTTGATCAGCAATTGATTGCCCTTTTCTCTTGCTTGGCCTGTTCGGATCAAGTGAGGTAAGGTACTGAGGACAATTCCTCTTTCAATGCCTCTGCTTCTTACAATAGAAGCATTCTGCCTGACTTTGGTCATCCTTAATCTTTTTGGTCTGACTATACTGAGTTTTCAGCTTTCTATACCAATTATTGAAGTTGGGACCAGTCAACTTGTCATTATCCAATAATGAGCGAAGTGACAAACTTGTGGCCATTTCTATATTAAAAAAATTTTGGCTATTAGTATATGAATTGACTAAACACAGTAGACTTGGACTTTAGTCTAAAGATACTCCCACTATTTTATACAAATTAGTAGCCTCTACCTCCAATTCGAAAAATTACTCTTAATTCTTTAGTGGGCACTAGAACCCAATAGATCGCATATAGGCCCGAGTGTGGCTCGGCCAACCCATATGCACCTATTGGTAGGTTCTTAACCAATTGTTTCACTATGTAACTTCTAGCGATGATTTTGCCCTAGGTTCTTCGGCAGGCGTGTGGCACCTCCACCAAATACCCTAATTAGGTCCAACCATTAAATGATAGGGTTCAATCTAATCAACTAATAGACGACCAAGCCCGAGTGTGGCTTGGCTCACCTGACCGTCTATTGAAGATACACTCAACTCATCATATATTGAATGACAATTCTAATGCTTGATAAGTACCAGGCGTGTTGCGGTTGAAGATACACTCAACTCATCATATATCATCCAACTTAATAAGAGGCTATGACCTAGTTATCCCCATAACCATTTTATTTTAAGGACCTAATAATTTTAGATGATTTCATAATTAGGATAGATGAGAAGATCCGGTTAGTCTAATTTCTCCTACTGACTTCACCAAATCAGATTAGACTCAAACCGGTTAAGAAGGCACCTAAATCAGTCAAACTAATTTTTCTTATAGGCATGGGCTAACTCGAATCATTAAGTGATCCAATCAAAATGTGATTGACCATGTCGGCTAGGTAAGTGAGATCGATGGAAGAGATATGTCATTAACTCGACAAAGACGAATCAGTGCGAGTAACTCCCAATTAAAAACCACCGATCAAAACTGCCAAACTTACCTTAGACACCGACTGGTTAATCAATTTCGATTTAATTACTCAAATGACTCGGGCTACACCTCTAAGCTTAAATCAAGTTCCATCTTGATCTAATCAAAGACATGGACTTGATCCATCTACAACTATTGTAAATTGACCTAGAATTTTCTTGACCTAATCTAGTTACTACTTAATTAGATTTGATCAATTAATTCTATTTATCCATGTATGATTCTAACCTTAGGTCTAACCTAATCCAAGGAACTTGATTCAAGCTAACCCATAAGCCCAAAGAATTATGCAATGTCAATTAATTGAGTTACAATTCTATTTCATAACACTTAATTCTCAATTAAGTTTAGACTTATAAAAATTTTGATCATTGCATATTTTTTTTAATTACATATTAATTACAATCTTTCAGTTCTTAAAATACATTTTCAGATCTGAGTTTTTGTAATTAATCACATGCAATCAGATTTAATTCATATTTAAGTCATTACGTTTTATGTTCATGCATCACATATACATAACAATATGAATTAATACAAACAACATACATCTTATGTATTTGTTTTTTCACTTTTATTTTTAGATCTGATTTGTTCATTAAAATCAGAGATCATATGAATCATAAACTTTATTTAGATCTAATATAAATAATATTATAATTTCAAATTTATTAATGTTACTAATCCTAACACAAACATGCATCATATGCATCCAAAATTTCAGATCTACTTAATAATGCATAATCAGCAATTAAATCAATCATAAAAAGTACTTTAGATCTAATCTAAACATGTTGGATTTCAGGTTTAATTTCAAGAATTAAAACATAAAAGTTTAAACATGAACCTGGCTCTGATACCACTGAAAGTGAATCCTAGGTTCTTCGGTGTTAAGCATGCTGAATTTTTTTTTTGAAAACTATAGCTGAACCTGATCGGGTTGCCTACGTACCCCTTCACAAGGAGGATCAAGCCATACGTAGTTTTTTTAAGTTTCAAAAATGCAGCAAAAAAATCGAATTAAACAATTTAATTCGTGCATGCTTACAAGATCAAATCTAGAAATCAGCATTATAAGAACACATAGGATTATGCCGAAAATATTTAAACAATTATGCTAAAACTTTATGCATGATTAACTATCATATCTGAAAGGTAAACACTTTATTCTAATTAATCTCCGAATATCCATCGAATGGATTCTGGAGATAACTCCTTGAGGAGCCCCAAAGGAGGGTAAAACCTCGGAGAATCGGACTTAGACCCTGACTCCAAAATAAAAGATTAATATAGAATTAATACCTTTTTTAATGAAAGAAACTTGTGGATCTGATCCTTGACTTCGTAGCCACGCATACGAATGACCTCTATGAGAAGTACACGTAAAGCCCTAGGTAGATCGTCTTCCGTTGGAGTGCTAGCTCACGCAGGAACGTTGCAATGGCTGAAGCTTTCTCCTTCTAAACACTCAACCTTTGATTGTTCTTCAAGGATATGGAGGATGGATGTGAGAAAGAAGAAGAAGAAGGGATGGAGGCCCTCAGGAAAGCTTTTCAGAATTTTTTGAAACCTCTAAATATTGAATATTTTGAACCCAAGGCATGGGGGTCTTTTATAGCCAAAAGATCCCCCCACGCCTCACACCTAATTTAGCCAATTAATTTGGCTGATAAAATCTCCAAAAAATTCTGGTGGTTTGGCAGCTAAGAGGAGATAAACATATCCAAATTTTGTGCATTTCGAATTGCTAAAAGACAGGAATTCATGCATCCAAAGTTCAGCCGCAGACCATCCTATTTCATGCACCATGCAATCCCTACAAATTAGGAAATTCATCTAAATCTTTTTAGGAATATTAGAGGGCCATTTTTATAGAAAATATAGCCCCATGCCTCCTCTCTTCTCACACCAATTTTTGGCCAAAAATAAAGAGGATAGGCATAAAAAATATTGGGGATAAATCAAGGTATCATTTTTCTCCAAGAAGATAAGGATGGGTTCCTAAAATTTAAGGATTCTTCTCCTTATCCAATTCTGATTATTTGGACTCATAATCATCATCAAATAAGGTCTTCTAATTTATTTGGATCAAGCCCAATCCAATTGGATCAAGTTCCATCAATTGGGTCAAGCTCAATCTACTTGGGTTGAACCCAATCCAATTAGGTTAAACCCTGATGCAGCCCAAATTGAATCCTATTCAATTTGGCTCAACCTAAGCCCAATTACTCAATCAAATTGAGTTCATTAGCAATCTAATTACTAATTAATCCTTCAATAATTTAATAATTATTTTAATGCAACTTTTGCTTAGGATAATTTGTCAATCGAATTGACCAAATTACCTCTAAATGATTCTTAATCATCAATCAGCCATTTGATGAACCTATAAACTTTTATGCGTGTGACCTCATAGGCTCGAACCTAAGCCGATAGTATAGGAACGTCTTCCTATACTAATCGATGTGACCATCTAGCAATGGTACCCGATGTTCGGATAGGCCGAATATATGCAAAGCAAATATTCTGAAATCCTGGACTATGGTTACTGTATAATTCAATCCCTTTGACTCCTAATGCTAGGATGACTTAGAGCTCACAATCAACCCTATAATTAATACATCCATTATGTGATTAACTTTAGATATCCCATGACTCCTCATTAGGATTATCCTGGCCAAGGTTTTGCTAAATTAATCACAAGACATTATCTCCTGTTTCTAGGATGGGTCAATTCCATCTCGACTCACAACTAACTACGCAAGTACTTGACTGCACCCAGTGATCTTCTGTCACTGAATTAGAAATTCAGGTAGTCTGGTACCAAAGTACAATGAGTTGCTTGCTAGTCACAGGTTGCGGTCTTAGATCAGAGGGCCAAACTTATACCCATATCCACTCAGAACATCTCTTGACTGTAGAGCATTCCAAAATTGGTCACGTTCAGTGAAATGTACTCCTACACTTCACCTGTGTGGCATACCAGTGTCTCCACACTCCTTGGTTAAGAGGACAACCAACGTATATGTCACACAACGACCTAATCTCGATAATGCTGTCATCCTTGTAACAACATATCATTTGATCGCGAACTAGTTTAAGGACTCGAAGATAAATCCTCCTTTATCATTAATAAGTCCTAAGGACTTCATCATATAAGAGTTCATTTGAAGATATAAAATGATGAATAATGCCAAATAACATTTTATTAATTTATCAATTTATTTACAAAATTCAATCATCAATATGCTGACAATTGACATTTAGGATACAAATTCCAACACCATCTTTCCAAGATGCGCTTCAGTTTTCTGCTGACTTTGCTACTTAGTGAATGGGTCAACCACGTTGCCTGTGGAGTCTACTCTCTGTACCTCTACTTATTTTTTTTTGAGATAGTCGCGTAACAGGTTAAACCACCACTCCATGTGTTTAGACTTCTGGTGAGACATTTGGCTCCTTAGCTAGTGCTATAGTGCCTTTGTTATCGCAGTAGAGTGTTATGGCATCTGATAACCTTACACCTAACTCTGCAATGAACTTCTTAAACCAAAAGGTTTCCGCTGCACCCTTAGAGACGGCTTAACATTCAGTTTCTAAGGTAGAATCTACTATGATCGGTTGTTTGGAACTCTTCCAATTTACTGAACCACCATTGAACATATTCTGATGTACACTTTCTATCATCAATATGTGTGCATCCTTCTACCTTCAACTCTGATTTTCTCCCAAAGACCAAGAACATGTCCTTAGTTCTTCTCAAGTACTTAAGACTGTTCTTCACAGCTATCCAGTGCTTCTTGCCTGGATTTGACTGATATATGCTTGTGACACTCACAGCATGTACTATATCAAGTCATGTACATAGCATGGTATACATGAGGCTCCCTATAGTCGAAGCATAAGGGATCTTGCTCATCCGCTAAATCTCTTCAGATGTGTTGGGGCACATCTTCTTGGAGAGATTTATTCCTTGCCTAAGGGATAATAATCCCCTTTTAGAGGTTTCCATGCCGAACCTCTTCAGCACTCCCTCTATGTACATATTCTGTGATAGGACAAGCATCCTTTTAGATCTATCTCTATAGACCTTAATTCTCAAAATATAGGATGCTTCCCCAAGATCTTTCATGGAGAACTCTTTTGACAACCAGACCTTGACCGAGGTTAGCATGGGAGTATTATTTCCTATTAAGAGGATGTCGTCCACGTACAATACGAGAAAAATGACGGCACTCCTACTAACTATCTTGTAAACACACGGTTCTTCTTCGTTTTGGTGAAATCAAACGATTTGATCGCATCATTGAAACGAGTGTTCCAACTCCGAGATGCTTGCTTTAGTCCATAAATGGACCTTTGCAGCTTGCAGACCTTGTGATTTCCATCACTAAAAGTGAAACCCAAAGGCTGCTCCATCTAGATATCTTCATCAAGATATCCATTCAGAAAAGTAGTTTTCATATCCATCTGCCAAATTTCATAATCATGAAATACTGCAATGGCAAGCAATGTTCGAATGGTTTCAGCATGGCTACAGGTGAAAAAGTCTCCTGATAGTCAATGCTTTCGCGCTGACTATACCCTTTCGCCACTAGCCTTGCCTTATAGGTCTCTACCTTTCCATCTGAACCTATCTTTCTTTTGTAGATCCATTTACATCCAATTGGTACAATACCTTCTGGTGGATTTACTAAGTTCCAGCTTGGTTGGAATGCATGGAGTCTATCTCTGACTTCATGGCTTCCAACCATCTCTCGGAATCGATGTCTAACATCGCCTAGTTGTAGGTATTGGGATCCTTACCTTGATCCCTATCTCCTATGAGGAACACTTCCTCTACATCCTCTGTAAGCATACCTAAGTACCTTTTAGGAGGATGGAAGATCCTATTAGATTTACAAGGTGGAGGAGGTACTACATGTACTGGCTTAATATGAATAGGGTCTATAGGCACAATGGCTCGTTGCTCTTCAGAGACTTTCTCTTCGAGCTCAATTTTTCTTCCTACTGTCCCTATCAAGGGTAAACTATTTTTCATAAAGATAGCATGTAGGCTCACAAACACTTTGTGATCCTTTGAGATAAAAATTCTTATTCTAATGACTCTTTAGGATATACTATAAAACGAGCATTAATTGTCCTATCCTCTAACTTGTCCATCCGTTGTCGCTTGACTTGGGCTGGACATTCCCAAATCTTGAGATAACCAAGACTCGGCTTCTTACCATGCCATATTTCATATGGTGTGGTAGGAACGGACTTTTGAGGAAACTCCATTCAATAAGTAAATAGCTGAAAATAGGGCATCTTTCTAAAGAAACAAGGGTAAATCAGTGAAGCTCATCATGGACCGGACCATATCCAATAGAGTCTGATTCCTCCTTTCTGACACCCCGTTGAGCTGAAGTGTTCTAGGAGGGGTCCATTATGAAACCATACTATTCTTCTTGAGATAATCACGGAATTCTCTATTAAGGTGTTCATCTCCTCGATCCGATCGAAGAACCTTAATAAGTTTTCCTGTTTGTTTTTCTACTTCATATCTAAAATTTTTTGAACCTTTCAAAAGTTTCAGATTTGTGTCTCATACACATATCCATACCGTAAGAAATCATCGGTAAATGAAGTAAAAATTACAACCCCTAGCCTGCACATCGAATGGGCCACACATATCAGTATGTACTAGGGTAAGTACTTTAGTGGACCTCCCCATGTCCTACAAAGGATAATTTGGCCACTTTTTTCTTGAAGGTAGAATTCACAAATCGGATATGTTTGGGAGGCTTCCGATCTTCAAATTTTACGTTCTTATAGTCATTGGAAAGCCTGAAAGTCTAGTTTCTAACAAAATTTGAATCAGCTCAATTGGACTTTTATAGCTTCCAAAATCATCAAAATACTACACAAAGGTCCAATCTATCAGGGCCCAGGCTGGTGGTTTAGGAAAACCTAACTTTGCAACCTCATAACTTTCTCTCTAGAGCTCCAATTACCTAATTCTTGATGCATATGAAATCTCAACATGTCTACTTCATCTCCACCAAGTTTTATTTCATTCAGACCGCAATGGGACATTTAATCTCCTTAACTCCATTCCTATAATAAAATCACCAAAATCAATTAAGACTCAACACTTTGTAAAGTAAAGTTCAGATTAAAAAGATATCATAAAAACACCCAAATTCTTAACAATTTATCCGAAAGTGGTAGTATTAAAAGGTACATTTTCATGCACCTATCAGCTTGCGATCTGCTGGAGTCGGCTCGTAAAGGCATATCAATTAGTGACAGTATGCCAGAGTTGACTCATTGCAAATTTAGGGTCGACTTTTGAGGTAGCTCCGAATAAAATTTTTGTGGTTGTCAGTGAGCTTTCAAGAAATATTCTCATGGCCTCGTTGGAGTTCAATTTCTTGGTGCAAAGCTTTAGATAGATGCCCTTTTTCTAAAGAGCAGCTAAAGGCTTTCTTCTTTATTTTCTGAAGTTAATCAATTAAACTTAAAGCAATGGATTAGTCAACTTTTGACTTAACTATTTTGCATCACCTAAATCAACTCTTTAGGATCAACAGACAGTAAATTTCAACAAAGGCTATCTCAAGAGCCGACCCCTAAATTACAATGAGTCAACCCTGGCATACTGATATAGACTGATATGCCTTCACGAGTCTACTCGAGAAGCAAAGGTATTGACCCTAGAACAGTTTTAGACAAAAAATAGAGAGCTGCAAAATTCAGCATATTGAAAAGCCAACCCATAAAGATCACGAGCCAACTCTAGTTAGACAAGAGTTGACCCTAGAAGAAAACAACTCGACCCCTAAATGGCCATAGATAAAAGATAGAGAGCAGAAAATTTTAATTTGTTGGAGAGTCGACCCATGAAGATAACAGGTCAACCCCTATCAATAAACGAGTTGACCCCTAAACTAAAAGAGTCAAGCCCACAATTGTCACAGAAGAAAGACAGAGTATAGCAAAAATAACAGCTATTTTGAGTCGACTACTGAATATCACGAGTTACCCCTGAAGATCATGAGTCAACCCTTATAGAAGATGAGTCGACTCGTCTGCGCTTGACAATAGTAACGACTAATTTTTCTGTAAATTAGAATTACTATTTTTATTTCACTACGACTCTTTTGACTTATCGAATTGCTATAAGTGTCTTCCAACCATTTCTTGGTGGTATAAATGCATTGGAACACTAAAAGAAAGACAAGAAATAATCAAGAAATCAGCAAGAAATGAATGAGGGGTAATCGTATAGCAAAGAGAAAGAAAAGGGGTTCAAAATGGAGAACATTCAAGTGTATTCATTAAGAGCTAAAATATCACATCCTCCACTATTGTGAGAGTTGGTGAAGAGCATTATAGTTTAATCAAGGCCAACCAATTGATTTAGGGCTCCATTTATTTTTGTGTACTTAAATTTGAGGAGCTGTAATTCGTTTACACTGTATTTCTCTCTATACTCTATTGTTGACTAGTTCAAAGATTGAAACCTGGAAGAAGATCTATCCAAATCTTGAATTTGATTGTATTGAGCCTAGGAAGAGGCTTAAGAGTATTTTTGGTTGATTTTCAGTAAAAATGTACTAGATTGATTGTGACCCTGATCACAGCAATCGGAATGTAATCTTAGAGAGATTATATTGAAAATTTTCAAAAAGGATATCTTGGGAAGTAGATGAGGTACAGAGTCGACACCAAACCACTATAAATTTGTTGTATTTATGGTGTATGACTTGTGTGCTTTGAACTCCTGCATACTTGTGCTTATTATTTATTGCAACTCACATACACTCATCAAGTTTTATTCTGCTGTATTTTATTTAAAATTTTTCAAAAGTCCAATTCACCCATCTCTTGGACTGTATAGCTGGGCAACAATGGCATAAGGCCATCCTTTTTTCCTCTGTTGTGGCTGAGGAGCAACAGCCCCTCCACCTCCTCTCTACCATTCTCTCTCTCTCATCTTCTCCTCCTCTCACCTTCTCTCTCCCTCTTATGTGTTGGCATAGGGCCGACCCTTTCCACTCTCCCTTAATCGAACCTCTCCCCCACTCTTTTCTTTTCTTTCTTCACCACCACATTTTACACTCTCTTTTTCTTCCTTCTTTTTCTTTCCCCTTCTCCCTT